>NC_060130.1:890795538-891098568 GCF_021461395.2 Schistocerca americana | reverse complement strand
GTGCATAAAGCCACGACCTCATTTTTGTGAATGAAAATGCGCGACCGCGCTGGACAGTGCAGGTTGAGCTGGAATGAGAGGATATCTCATGGAGAACGCGTTGAAGAGACGTATTGCAGCACGTGGGCATCAAGCAACGACCATCCTGCTGGTCGAGGAATGGATCGCCCTAGAACAGGAACTCTTGACCAACCTTGTGGCCACTATGGGAGCACGTTGCAGAGCATGCAATGCCGTCCGTGGTGCTCACACACACTGTGAAAGGTCTCTGTTGGATTCCTTTCATGTTTGATTTCTTAAATCTGTTGTCATTTATGGAATAAATTCCTCTCCTAAATTTACTGTGGCGTTTCTGACTATCTGGGAGGAGACTGAGTAGTGGAACGTGTTACTTTTACACATAAACAAGAACGATCTGTCACACTACTACACTTTAAAACACAGTTTATATGTAATTCATGTCACACAGTCTCATACGGAACCTACATCCGCTTTCTTTTATATACTGTATATGATAAGATACTGTCATCCCCCTTCCCTTCTGTGTGAGAGTATGAATGAGCAAATGTATTTGTAGTTGCATGCTTGAGGGTAGCAGACAAGGCTGTCTGCTAGAGAACAGTAGGACCAACGTCGGAACAGGTAGCTACGCTTTCTTAAAGCAGAGAGGTTTCTATCCTTAGTATGGTTCTGTCCGTCCGTTGTCATGTTGGTATAGGAAGCTGCCCCTCTGGCCCCTTCCGTTTGTCTTTGTGAGCCACCCTCAGGAAACACGCTCGGCAGTAGGCAGTTGCAGTCTGGCGGTGGCGAGCGTCTGAAGTGGTAAGATCTCCGGCTAAGCGCGTGTCTGCTAAGTCCATAGGACAATGGCTTTGTTAAGTTCAGCCTAACTGAAAATTTAATCATCTTTATCTCGGGTTTAGCTCCAAAATATCTAAGGTTATCTTAAATTGCAGCGTAGTGTAATTCTCGTGTGAAGTTCAGATTATTTTGGGGTAGTTGCTTTGTCATTACTTTGCGAGCAAAGTGGAACCACGTGTTGATCAGTAACTCTAACTAAGTTCATCAATCTTAAATGTTAATGCTTGTGTAATGTTGTAACTTTATTTTGGTATGCTGATACCGGTGATAATTGACAATGAAAGTGGGTTAAAAGCCGTGATCTGTCTGGGGACGTTAACCGTGGATTACTGGGCAACTGTTTCATGGTAGCAGACAAGGCTGTCTGCTAGAGAACAGTAGGACCAACGTCGGAACAGGTAACTACGATAAAAAAAATTTTCTGTGAATGCAGTTGAGAACGTGAAAGCGAACCGGCTAAACTCTTACGAGACAGCGGGAGCAGCCGGACTAGTTGTAAACTGGCGGGTTTCCCAGCAGGACACACTGTCAACCGGGCCACTTCGGGAGCGCGGCCGACAACAAAAGAAGGGTACGCGGCAAACACTTTCCCTTCCACCTGGAGCTAATGGGCGGCCGCCCCGGGCGACCCTTCCTCGAGGCGATGACCTGAGATGGGCGAGCGGTCCACCGCGCGGAAATCCATCTGCTGGCAACGCACCACACGCACGCGACCGTGACGAGACGGCCGCGGAGAAACAACACAAAGGGCGTAGAGCCTTTTGACACATACTGTCCAGAGAAACTGGCAGACTTCAACGACGCCTATCAACATCTCCTGACGGATGCCCACTGTCAAGCGACAGTAAATCATGGTTCGATGTTCTCTGGTCGCTAAGGGTGGCACAAAAGAAGAGCCATTAAGTGTCATCCTTGCCCAGGAATATCAACCTGGCGTGTCAATCGAGGATACCGCACGAATTTGACAACACAAACATGGAACCAAATCGAGATGTACGTGACACAGACCACCAAGAGAAACTTCATGAGAGGGCAGAGACGGCGGGATTGCACGCAACAGATGGACAAAAATCCCTACTGACAGCTGCGGCGACGCACCCCCTTCCCCTCCCCTTATATTGTGCCTCGGAACAGTGGAACTAGTGAGTGTATCAGTGAACAGTGATTATACGGTTCTTAGTTCAATGCATATACGTGTGTTTCTGTCACAGAAACTTTGACTCGTGTGTTGCAGGGATTCGATTTATTGGTGTTTACTAGACTGACTCTTGTATTTTGCAGGTGTTCTATTTATTAATTTTTTTTAGACTTTGACTCTCGTATTTTGCAGGTGTTCTATTTATTAATTTTTTTTAGACTTTGACTCTCGTATTTTGCAGGTGTTCTATTTATTGTTTATTTTAGACTTTGACTCTTGTATTTTGCAGTTGTTTTATTTATTGGTGTTTTTTATTAGATATTGACTATTGTACTGTTTTATTGATCAATGTTTGTTCTTGTGTGATGTATTAGATTTGTGTTATTTTGTTTCGTAAATTCATTCATGTGGCATTGCTTCGTTTATCAGTCAGATTGCTATTCATTCTCATTGGACTGTGATCGATTAGCCTTTGCATGGGGCATATTTATAGTGAGGAACCCCTTAAGGGAAACAATCACATAATTAATTGTATTTTCAGTATAATGACACAGTGCTCATTGTTTGCTAACTAACTGAAATATAGTAGAGTGATTAAATTAATGCCACATAGTTATGTTAATTCTACAAATTATTAGTTTTATAAGATATAGAATTTTTTTTTGATAACCACTTTGTAAAACACGTTTTTTTTTTCTTATCAATTTTTGCTTTTGCGGATTGTGCATTGTAATGTTCTGCTTTATAATACTGATGTTATTTCATGTTCTTTATTAATTGCTGTGGCACCTTTGCTATTTTCATAAATTTTGCTTGTTAATAAACAGTCATAAATTTGCCTGTGATCAGTTGGCTCTTGCAATGAGCAAATACTGGTGAACTCCATAAGGGTAACAACCAGAAATTGTTTTCATATTTATGACACAGGAACCATTGTTTTTACTTGCTGACCGAATTAGGTCTACACTATCTTTTAAATAGGTGTCACAGATTGTGTGTTTTTTTTTTTTTTGTTTGAAATTAGTAGATTTTAAAGATTTGTTGAAATTATTGTGTTTTAGCAAGTAGCTGGTGACCTTTTGCCTTTTCTTTACACTTTTGGTTTAAGTAGGGTGTGAGAAGCCTGCTTGGGAATGTCCTAGCATGGCCAGAAAATTCCCTGCACAGTCTTTTCCCGGAGCGTTGGGGTTATGAAAGGTCTCTGTTGGATTCCTTTCATGTTTGATTTCTTAAATCTGTTGTCATTTATGGAATAAATTCCTCTCCTAAATTTACTGTGGCGTTTCTGACTATCTGGGAGGAGACTGAGTAGTGGAACGTGTTACTTTTACACATAAACAAGAACGATCTGTCACACTACTACACTTTAAAACACAGTTTATATGTAATTCATGTCACACAGTCTCATACGGAACCTACATCCGCTTTCTTTTATATACTGTATATGATAAGATACTGTCATCCCCCTTCCCTTCTGTGTGAGAGTATGAATGAGCAAATGTATTTGTAGTTGCATGCTTGAGGGTAGCAGACAAGGCTGTCTGCTAGAGAACAGTAAGACCAACGTCGGAACAGGTAGCTACGCTTTCTTAAAGCAGAGAGGTTTCTATCCTTAGTATGGTTCTGTCCGTCCGTTGTCATGTTGGTATAGGAAGCTGCCCCTCTGGCCCCTTCCGTTTGTCTTTGTGAGCCACCCTCAGGAAACACGCTCGGCAGTAGGCAGTTGCAGTCTGGCGGTGGCGAGCGTCTGAAGTGGTAAGATCTCCGGCTAAGCGCGTGTCTGCTAAGTCCATAGGACAATGGCTTTGTTAAGTTCAGCCTAACTGAAAATTTAATCATCTTTATCTCGGGTTTAGCTCTAAAATATCTAAGGTTATCTTAAATTGCAGCGTAGTGTAATTCTCGTGTGAAGTTCAGATTATTTTGGGGTAGTTGCTTTGTCATTACTTTGCGAGTAAAGTGGAACCACGTGTTGATCAGTAACTCTAACTAAGTTCATCAATCTTAAATGTGAATGCTTGTGTGATTATAACGTCTCGTCTTGACAATATTTTACAATATAGCAACTTTTCTTTATGCTTTTCTTTATGTTCAACCCACGTGGAGTGTACTTTGCGAGACCAGTACCACGTGCTTATATAACTGTTTGACCCATCAGGTCAATAGTAAGACGTTAGTAACCAGTTCAAGGTTTTTCTTTTGTCAATTGCTTTTCGATCGAATTTATGTTAATTATCAAAATTACTGTGGAGTTATACGCTTTCTGTAAACCAAGTTGACCACGTGGAGCATGTGGTGTAATCATCAAAGTAGCCCTCAGCTATTCTTTTTGCGAAGACTTCACAAAGAGTTAATATGAATTTAGTATACCAGTGTGTGGTAATTACATGACGGACAGGATTGTGGTATGAACGTAATTTCTTTGGGTAAAAAAAAAAAAAAACTGAATCTGTTGGTTGTGGTTAATTTCTTCTTGCTTATGTTTCAATGTTCTTCGAAATTTATTTTATGAATGCAGTGTCGTATGCAGTCTCCCAATCTTGGCTCCATATTTTATGTGTTCCGTAAGATTACAATCTCACATTTTTCAATCGAAACGTCTAAATCTATTACGTTTGGTATAGGAATCCAGTGATCTATGATTTATTACGTGATACTCGAAATACGTGAACTCAGCGACTCGTTGAATGATTTTCTTGTCGATAAAAGTTTGAGTGAGACGTGGTCGCACCTCACAGTAAAATGAAGTACTGCGAACATATGCACTTTGCAGAGGTGTACTTGTTGCAAAATCTGCATATACGATGATGCATATCCGCACCGTGCAGCTCTGATGGAAGTGATTCTCTCTGGTGAAAACATCATCCTCATGTACTGGCCAGCGAAGTCTCCTTATCTGAATATAACAGAGCGTATCTGCAATTCATAGGGGAGACGAACTGCAGCCCGTAAGACACCACCATGGGCTCCTGCAGAGGTCAATACAACTATTTCTCAGGAAGGGGATAGACATCACAATTCCGCACCCACCATGTCCCTAAAAACTCTGTGTGGGAGCTAGGGTTTATGAACTAATACCTCTTCTGTAGTTATGCATACATTTTAATTTTTTAATGTATGCCTTCCATTTTCGAACTTCTTAATTGCTTGTTTTGGACGTTTCTGTACGTCACGTTCTGTCATTGAGCTTTATATTGCTCCGTAAACATTCCGACACCTTTTTCAGAAAAGAATGCTTCAATTTCATGCTGATGATCGCCTTTTGGAACCTAATGTGAGTATGCCCAAGTCTATGAGTAAAGTGTTTAGACTTTACGGTGAAAGACACGAATGTAAAAATGTCGTGCCCTCGGAATTTGCAATAGTGTTAATAGCTATTTCTATGGTGAATGAAGATACACTCTTGACAGTACGCACAGTGCATCTAGTTCGTATCTACCATAGTGGTGTCTGCGTAGTACAACGTACTGAAAACAAGGCAAAATACACTCGAAAGACCGATAAAAGGAACTGTAGAAAAGTCTTGTCGTTGAGAAAAATACGTGAAAAGGCCAGTCACAAAACAATGTTCAAATATGAAAAGTTCCGCAGCAACAGTCTGGTTCTCTGAGCACCGCTCGAAATTGTGTGCGTGAGAGGACCCGCCAGTTTGAGAGGAAGAGGCGTGACTGCCCGTCGCGCGTTTGACACTGCCCAGATACCAGAAGCGACGAGGTGAATCTTTGCTCGGAAAGCAGACTACGCTAACCGTCACGTCTCTGTGCAGAGCCATTCACCGACAGAGACGGCTGTCAAATTAGCTGCTCAGGGGGTGGCCGAGCTTCACCAGAAAGGCGCTGTCGGCTCCTTTGAGTGCGGTCTGGCTGAGTGTGGCTTGAAATGCCAGTCATACAAACAAATATATGAGGCACTATAGGTAAGAGATATACATATCAAATTAAAGCTCTCTTCAAGACAAGTCAAATGAACCCGCGCTGAACCTTGTGGCATTAGTTTAGGGAATACGAAGTGATAAAGACCTACCCCTTATCGTAAAACTAGAAAAAAATTGTAACTTTTATTATATTAACTGTACAAAACTGAGCGATGGCCGAAAACGAAGATAATTATGTCTAGATTTCTAACATAATATAAAAAACTGAAAATGTTTATTGACACGCTATTAGGACTTTCTATATTTTATAGACAATTTTAACAAAAATATCGTAAGTGCAAAGACAAGTAAGACACCCACTGTAGCATGAGAAAGAGTAGATGGAGTTGCCACAGCCTATGATGCACCTCAGTCTGGCTCTACAGATCGGGGTTGAACGCTATATAAAAAGTAGCACTATAGCACCAAAACATAGCACCAAAAGCTGATCTGCCCTTTTTTGGAACATGAGAAAGTAACAAGCTTGTACTACTTTTAAGCAAGTTATCTTTGTGTGCATTATTATGCTAAGAATTTTAGCATTGCAGAATATACAGATAAAAGTATCATTGTACAAAACCAGAAGAAAAGATTCTGTAATAATACGTCCAGAAAGCAATACCTGTTGAGATATGCGCCGCTTTGCTTACGACAAGTAATGTGGCTATTCTGTGGTGTTGTCTGCCTTAGTGTTGCAATTTATTGCGCATGTCTGAATCGTTGCAATCTGCAAGCCACTGATGGTTATCCTTGCAGAAAGGTAAGGACTGTGTCTTATGGACGACGGGGGACCACCTCATCTACTGCAGATTGTGAGATAGTACCTCACCGCAACGTTTCATGGGCGATGGATTGGTCGAGGAGGTCCTGTAGCATGGCGTCCCTGTACACCGGGCACGAACCGTTAAATTTATGGCTTTTTGGACATTTAAAAACACTGGAATATGCACAATCCCTCGACAATGTGGAGAAGTTACAAGACTTTGGTTATTTGATGGGTAGCGAAGGTATGATAATGGGGTGAATATTTATGCTGATACATATGGCTGCGAGACATGGACACTGAACTCATTTACAAAAGGGAAACTTAGGACAGCACAGAGAGTCACGGGGACATCAATGCTGGGCTATACAAGAAAGGATAGGAAAAGGGCAGATGACATCCGGTCTGTGACGAAGGTTAACGACATCTTAGAGACAGTAGGTTCCTTGAAATGGCAGTGGGCTGGCCACGTCGCAAGAAGAAAAGACAAGAGATGGATGAAGGTAGTACTGGAGTGGAGTCCGAGAGAGCACCGGAGGTCTAGAGGAAGACTACCAGACAGATGGGACAAAGACATAAAGAAGATCGCTGGTAACACCTAGCAGAGAACTGCCCAAGACCGTCCCACTTGGAGGAGACTGCTGAAAGCTTCCCTGAATCCACGACTCAAAGAGGTCACATCATTTAATGATTGAATTGGATGATGATGATGATGATATGTGAAACAATCTGAATGGAGCCAGGTGTATTCCAAAGAGTGCAGGGTTCACTGCTAAGAAAGGCTGAAGGATGTGCCAGGATGCGTGGCAACCACATGCAGCACTGCCTGTTCTGTTTTCACCTACATAAGACATATGGGATTGAGATGACGGATTGGCCCATATAAAAGGAGATACCGGATTTCGGATATACCAGTACAGGACATTTCTTTGTAGTTTTGGCCAATACTACCTCCTGTAGGCATACGTAACCCTTATTTTTAAAACCTCCCAAATAACTACATAGTGAGATACACGCTGGGACGACTCGTCATCTGACATGCATAGTTCATATGTAAAATGAAGAAAATTCAAATGGCGACGAGAAATGTAGTTGTGATGCCTCGGAATAACTGCCATTGCGACTACAAATTACAGGATAAAGAGCACTCTGTGAGAGTCTCTTGCCGAAGAGGACTCTTCTAGCGAGTGTCGCGGGAAGTCTCTTGATAGCCAGCAGCAGACTTAAAAAAAATTTCTGACAGTCGTTAAACTTGGACATTCGAGGTCATGGAGACTTATTTCATGAAGTTCGGACTTCGATTATTTGATGGGTAGCGAAGGTACGATAATGGAGCGAATATTTATGCATTGAAATTTCCACCCAGACCACATGTGCAACCCTCATTTGTATCTGGAAATATAATAAATCCAACAAAGAAATGCATGGCACATCCAAACATCTAGCACAGATATTAAAACTTTTCGTCGTCGACTGTCCACATCACGACAGAATCACGGTAGAGAGTATCAAAGTGCTTCAAGTTATACGTCTGGTCAAGGGTGGTGTAGCCAGCTCAGACGTCACGTCTCTCACAGCATGGGTACCACTAGAAGATTCCATGGTATTACTGGAGTGCCATTTCGATATTGATGTGGAGAAACTGTTTCAACACGTGTCCACCATCATATACTTCCGATGTGAAAGAAAATTCTATGTAAAGACAGACGGAGTCGCCATGGGATCGGTCGACCGCCAGGCATCGCTAACCTATTTATGTGCATCTACATTAACATTTATACTCCACAACCCATCTTACGGTGAGTGGTGGAGTATACATTGTGTAGCACTGTTACTTCCCCCTTTTCCTGCTTCAGTCGCGTATGGTTAGAACGATTGTTGATAAGCCTCCGTGTGGACTCGAATCTCTCAGATTTTATCTTCATGGCCTTTTCGCGAGACACACGTAGGAGGAAGCAATATGTTGATTGAATCTTCTAGGAATGAACACACTCGGAATATCAGTAGTAGTACATACCGTGATAAAGAACACATCTCTTGCAGCGTCTTCACTGAAGTTGACTGGGCATTTACGTGACGCTTTCGCGCTTACAGTGCAACGAAACGCGCTGCTCTTTGGATCTTCTGTATTTCTTCGGTCAATCCTATCAGTTGCGTATCCTAGAATGACGAACAATATTCAAGCATTGGTCGAACGACTGTTTTGCGAGCTAGTTCGTTCGTTGATAGATTACATTTCCTGAAGATTCCACTAATGTATCTGTCTGGTATCTGCCTTACGTACGACTGATTTCATGTACGCACACTCCTATACATTTCATGGTAGTAACTTCTTCCAGTGATTGTTGTGCAATCGTAGAATCATACAACAAAGGGTGTTCCTGTCTATGTATTCGCAATTCTACATTTGTTTATGTTGAGGGGGAATTGTCACTCTCTGCACCAAGTGTAAGTCCTCTTCAGACCTTCCTGCATTTCGTTACAATTTTCTAGCGTCGCTACTTCTCTGTATACAGCTGCATCATCCGTGAAAAGCCTCATGGAGCTTCGGACGTTACCTACTAGATGATTTTTACATATTGTGAAAAGTAATGGCCCTTTAACACTGCTTTGTGGCATGCCCGAAGTTACTTTTACGTCTAAAGGCTTCTCTCCTTGGAGAACGACATCCTGTGTTCTGTTTGCTAGAAACTCATCAATCCAATCACACATTTGGTCTGATATTCCGTATCATCGTGTTTTGTTTATTAGGCAGCATTGTGGAACTGTGTCGAACACAAAACTGGAATCACCTTTGGTTTTTTCCCAATCGTTAGTAACTCTTCATTCCTCCAGACACTTAAGGGTACACTGCTGCTGGAAAAGAGGCAATTTCTTTAGCATACTCTGTGTAGAAACGAACTGGTATCACGTTAGGTCCAGAAGCCTTTCTTTTATTGAGCAGGCCGGCCGGAGTGGCCGTGCGGTTCTAGGCGCTATAGTCTGGAGCGGAGTGACCGCTACGGTCTCAGGTTCGAATCCTACCTCGGGCATGGATGAGTGTGATGTCCTTAGGTTAGTTATGTTTCAGTAGTTCCAAGTTCTAGGCGACTGACGACCTCAGATGTTAAGTCCCATGGTGCTCATAGCCATTTATTGAGCGACTTCAGTTTCTTTTCTCTCCGTTGGTCATTTATTTCGATATGTCATTCTGTCGTTAGTGAGATGATGTAAAGGAGGAAGTGCAGTGCGCTCTCTTTCTGTGAGAGGGTTTTCGAAAAAGGCGTTTCGATACGTCTTGCATCAGTGTAGGTGCAATGAGAACACTGCCCAGGTACAAATACAGAACAAATTTATTAATAATTACATCAACAAAAACTCTTTCCTGTGATAAGTCAGCTAAAATAATTGTTTGTACTAATTCGTGTTAATCACTGATTTTACTCTAGTCTCCTTCGTGGAGTTGTAACTCGCTTACAAATTAAAAGTTTGTTGGTACTTCGAGTCCCAACAAGGGAAGCTAATAAAGGTCTAAGTGGTCGAAGGCCCAAGTGAGTAACAAAAAGGTCCAAGTCAGGGTTACTTGCAATCTTTTGAAGTTAAAAACACAATCAGTACTTAGCAGCGTCAGGTCAAAGTCTGAAGTAGTCACTGTTCGAAGCTTGATAGAGATTACAAATTAAACACTGCTTCAGTCCGGAACCGCGCTGCTTGCCACGGTCGCAGTTTCGAATCCTGCCTCGGGCATGGATGTGTGTGATGTCCTTAGTTTGGTTAGGTTTAAGTAGTTCTAAGTCTAGGGAACTGATGATCTTAGATGTTATGTATCATAGTGCTTAGGGTCATTTGAACCATTAAATACTGCACGGAGACTATCCGACGATGGTTCTTAGCGAGAGCCCGATTGATGGGCTTCGAATGCAGGTGGCGCCTGGCGCAGACGACTCGAAAGAATGACAGGGTTCGATAAGTGAGACCGAGCTGCCGACCCATTGTTGCGAGCCGGCGTAAATACTGTCGCGGCGCACGGATACTGCACGAGATGCCGCCGGACGCGTGACATGTCGTAGGAAAATAGTGCCCGCGAGCGCAGCGCCGTGGTCTTGGAAGTGTGTTATGCTGGCAGTGGACTTAGCACCTCTCGCGGCGGCTGCGAGAGACTCCGTGGAAACAAATCTGCACTTTGTTGTTGTTGTACTGGTTGTACAGATTACTTACCAGCATGCGGGATGAGTAGGTTTGTTTGGCTTTCAGGCGCTTGTGCCTGTTGAAGTAGACAACGCCTGAAGTGTGGCCACCCGCGGCACGGGAGTGTGTTGCAGGTTTGCAGGTTTCTATTTCGAAGGAGGGACAAAGCAGGTTTATAACACTCGAAAAAAATAAATAAATAATAAAACTAAATAAATGTATCCGAATGTGACGCAAATCTACAGATGTGATTTACATGTGCAGACAAACAAATAACTCCAGAAAATTTAGATGAGTTATTCGAGAGAGAGAGAGAGTTTCACAAACTGAGTATGTCAATAACCCGTTTGTCCACATATGGCCTTTAAGTAAGCAGTTATACGGCTTGTCATCGATTAGCAGCGTTGTTGCATGTCCACCTGAAGGATATCTTGCCAAATTTTGTCGATTTGGCTTGTAAGATCGTCAAAATCTCAAAACGGGTGGAGGGCCTGCCTATGATGCTCCAAACGTTCTCAACTAGAGAGAGATCTGGTGACCTTTCTAGCTGAGGTAGGGTCTGGCAAGCACGAAGACTCGTGACAGAAACTATCTGTGTGTAGTCGGGCATTATTTTGCTGAAATGTAAGCTGAGAATGGCTTGCCATGAAGGGCAACGAAACGGGGCGTAGAATATCGTTTACGTATCTGTGTGCTGTAAGAGTGCCGTAGATGACAGCCAAAGTGAACCTGCAATGAAAAGAAATGCTACCTCAGACCACCACTCCTGGTTGTGGGGCCGTATGGCGGGTGACAGGTTGATATCGCACCGCTGTCTCTGCCCAATCCTTCTAAGTAGAACTCATCACTGAAGATAATTCTATTTTAGACAGAGAGATTCCAGGCAGAAACTGAACTATATTACTATGTATTAGAACAAAAGCTACAGCTACAGGTGCAACCTCTCGGCTACGCAATTGTCACTACACCTGAAAACTTCGAAGGAACAAATCTCGAAAGCACGCACCTGAAACCAAACACGTTCTACTGATATGGCACCTCAACAGCATACACGACAACATCAGGTTCCCCACGAAGAACTAAGAAATTGGATGCTTACAGTTCCCGGACGTTCTCATAAAGAAGAATTCTAATGGCACGCTGGGACATTCTGTCTACAGGGAAAAGACGCACACGAACCTGTACATAAATGCCAATATCTGCCACCAAGAAGGAAAACACCAATCTGTGCTGAGCACACTGGAAGACAGAGGACGAGCCACATGCGGCAGTGAAAGAGTCTGCCTACCGAGTAACAGCATCTACGTGAAACCCCTCGCAACAGCGGCTACCCGGAGAAGCAAATAAGACGCGCTCTCTACACAAGTAAGAAGAAGAAAGAAAACAAACCGGAATAGAAACCAAGCGTCTGACCTTCCTTCCGTATGCAGAGCCACCCACAGCCACGACTGCCAGTATAATGGAGAAAATCACAACATAAAACCATTTTCTGCTTAACGGGTAAAAATTAAGCATATGTTCAACTCTGTCAGAGAGAGATTATAGCTAGAAGCCTTCTGGCATACACAGCATCAGTTCAGTGTGCCAGGCAGTACAACAACAAGACGCAGCGATGCATCTTTGCAACGTTGTACAAAATATGTGAGGCATGTTCTGCCCGGCCAAACCGACTCGCCTGCAATGGCAGAGCACAGCAACAACGAAGAACACATTTTTGTTTGCGAACAGAAAAAGCTGCTGTGTTGCGCCAACTGGTTCTGAAATTCGGTCATCAAAGAGGCAGTGGAAGTAGTAGTACGTAACGATCCCGTCAACCAGTACATTGGCTTCCAGCAGAGCTCTGCATGGGACGTGTCGTTAGCAAAAATACGTCAGGAATGCTTCGATGTGAAAGCGGCGGAGGCAGCTGGCGGAACGAATAAAATGGCTCTGAGCACTATGGGACTTAACATCTTAGGTCATCAGTCCCCTAGAACTTAGAACTACTTAAACCTAACTAACCTAAGGACATCACACACATACATGCCCGAGGCAGGATTCGAAAGTGCGATCGCAGCGGTCTCGCGGTTCCAGACTGCAGCGCCTAGAACCGCACGGCCACTCCGGCCGGCACGGAACGAATAGGCAACACCGGGAGTCGACGCCTGGACCTCCCTGAATCCCTCACACAACCGGCCGCGACATCTCTTCCCCAAGCACACGCCAGGACCACCTGTTGGGTCCTCGACAGAGGAATCTGCTGTCCAGAGGCTATAAAGGAACCAACTGGCCACGAATCCGATACCTCTCCTAAAAATAAGTAGTACAAAACTCGTCGTAACGTTACGACAAGATGACGCTACCACTCGACTGATAACCCGAGATTTCTTGAAATTAAATGGATTTCGATAAACGGTTTGATTCACAAATAATTTCATCACTTTATCTTGTTTATATGCCCCGATGCTCCCAGGTTTAACGTATTTTATGGAGGGACTAAAGCATCTTTCCACTCTTGACCCGAAAGCCAATGATCATGCACTTCTCGACGCCAGATAAATCGCTCCGTTTCTGCATTACGACAGTTATTGCACTGTTTTTCGCGTCTCCCTGACCGACTTCATATACCATCCACTGATAGCTCTGCCTCCTGTCGTCTGTGAGCGGTTACTGCACGCTGACGTCGAACAAAGGCGGTGGTCACATTAATGTGACGGGATCGTGTAACAGAACTGAAACAGAATATAATTTCTTTTGATGATTTACTATAAAAAAATGGTGTGGCTCGTGCTAAAATGGTGACGGTGATGATTCTGTCAAGTCACACGAGGTCAGCTCCTGGTAAAACTATGAATGGAGGAATGAGGAGCCATAGGACATTTCAGATTGCTGGGAGCAGTGTGGGATATGGCCTTGCGCTGGTAAGTGTGATGTATTTCGGTGATTAAGTAGGCTGGGAGAGGTACTAGGGACTTGGCCTAGGGAACGGATAGGGTACCAGAATGAGATTTTCACTCTGCAGCGGAGTGTGTGCTGGTATGAAACTTCCTGGCAGATTAAAATTGTGTGCCGAACCGAGACTCGAACTCGGGACCTATGCCTTTCGCGGGCAAGTGCTCTACCATCTGAGCTACCCAAGCACGACTCACGTCTCGTCCTCACGTCTCGTCCTCACAGCTTTACCTCCGTCAGTACCTCGTCTCCTACCTTCCAAACTTTACAGAAGCTCTCCTGCGAACCTTGCAGAATTAGCACGCCTGAAAGTTTCATATCAGCGCACGCTCCGCTGCAGACTGAAAATCTCATTCTGGAAACGTCCCCCAGGCTGTGGCTAAGCCATGTCTCCGCAATATCCTTTCTTTCAGGAGTTCTAGTTCTGTAAGGTTCGCAGGAGAGCTTCTGTAAAGTTTGGAAGGTAGGAGACGAGGTACTGTCAGATGTAAAGCTGTGCGGACGAAACATGAGTCGTGCTTGGGTAGCTCAGATGGTAGAGCACTTGCAGCGAAAGGCAAAGGTCCGAGTTCGAGTCTCGGTCCGGCACAAAGTTTTAATCTGCCAGGAAGTTCCAAACGATAAGGCAGTTAGGACTATAGCTTCTCTATAGTCACGGGTTGCACACTTCATAGAATACCGTAGTTTGACCGGTTGCACTTCCTGAAGCAAAGTTTGTAGTTAGGGCAGATAGCAACATCACTGGCGGCGGACATAGCGCTGGGACTGGTGGAGCTCTGCGACCGTATCGACTCGGTTTTGCTTCATATTCCACAACAATATTTAATCACCAAACAGACGTACAGTCTATGTTCTATTTCAGTGGATCTTCTTTCTGTATTCAGGTACGCGAGGTCATCTAAGGAGCTGACTGGCTAAATGAGTAGCAGCAACATGATCGGTTATTCGCTGCAGCGGCACTTAAACCTCAACATTCAACTTCAATTACCCTGAGGGAAGTAATTATATTTCACTAATAAATCTCAGTTTAAAAGTTTATTACAACATTCACACACTATCATATCTATTTCGTAAAAGCAATGGCGCAATCCTAGATACTACCGTATTTTGGAAATACCTGCGTTAGCTTCTAAAACGATCTAGTTTTACAATAGTGCCTCGGAGCCTAATGAAAGCAATTTAATTCTTCTTTTCTTAGACTGATTACTGAAGTCAACCAAATTCTGTGTCGGTACCAAAATTTCGCAACTGAACAAACATGGAGGAGAAATGGGTTTGAATTTTCAAATTAATTTACCTTTCAAGTAATTCTTTAGTAATTTCATTCATTTTATTATATAAACTATCACCTGATGAAATCATTTTCATTTTAGTTATAATATATACGGCCATATTATTAGAAATCTCGACGAAGGCATAACGAGTACGTTAAAATCCCAAGGCTTTTAAATTAGTCCAATTTTGATGTAATAAGAACGTGTGATGGTTCAGCTGCACGCCAATTAGTCATTAACTAATGAAAGCGCGCACTGCAGAGCGCTCTGTAGAGTACATGTCTTGTTTCCAGAAAGGCTTGTAGATAGGCAAATTAGTGTTAATATGCCCCACGGTCGACCTAGGACGGCTGTGACTGCTACAGTGACCAGAATATCTGGGCCTGAAGACATGCTCGAGCAAAGACGTATTTGCTTTAAGAAATTTACGTAATAAATAATGAAATAAACGATCATTCGACCAAATAAGAGTTCGAATAGTGTTCACTGACAAATTTAAGTTCATTTCAGTGTTGCCATACAAAAGATATTGTTTGTTCCATTTGGTTCAATTCCAAAGATTCAGTTCAAAATTATTTATAATGCAACAGCATTATTTTCAAGCTGTTTTCAAGTTATTTCAAGTTAGCTGCATAGCAGAATGCAAAAACAAGTCGCAAATTTTTTCTAAAAATTGAAACTTTATAGCAGTTTAAAAGAGTGTGTCAGGCCAGGTCTCGAAACCAGAACGTTACCCTTCCCAGACAATGCTTTTTCTGACTTATTTATGTATACTTTTTAATTTTTATATATACTACCTTCATACCTTTTCATCGCGCTCTTCATACTGCGTCTCCTAGATCTGATTTCTTGGAAGGAAGTAAGATCAGAGCTTAACGTCCCGTCGACAGCAAGTTCGTTAGAGATGGAGAATTCTTTACTATTTCCTTTTCGTTAAATTAGTGCTACTTACTTAAACTGATGAAATTAACACCTAGCCAGTGGTAGACCAAAATTCTTATTGCTTCACTGAAATTCAGTACAAGGAGCTTCTCAGAGCGTTTTTTAAGGCGTGAACCACGTCGAAACAAATAATTTTTTAAGAAAATGATGGAAAATTGAAATAAGTTAATAAGCCCTTTTCTTTATGACTAGATCGCCTTCAACGACGAGGTCATCTTGCTTCATTATAGAGACCAAGTAAAACAAAATCTTCATTTTGAAATTAGAGCTGTTAGTGGAGTAGTTACTTCCTCTGTTATTACCCGTCTATATTCTTCAGTGTATGATTTGCAACAGATGATACAAAGTGTTTGCGGGCCAAGAGAGCACTATGCTTCACCGGCCTCAAAGATGCATATGATTGTGTTGCTAGGTTTAAAACGCTGTGAATAGTCGACATCCACGTCTTGATTGGTCGCATCATACAACTACACACCGTATATGTGATCCTGATAATATAGGATGTGGAGAGGCGGCCTGAAGAAGCGTGGACAAGCCGCGAATCAGCTAACGAAGTAGATCGTTAGGTAAAGCACTGGACTCGCAAGTAGGAGCAGAGTTAGAATTTAACCCTTATCAGACCAATTTAGGTTTCCCGAGAACTACCTGAATCAATTAAGACGAACGCTGTAATGGTATACAGTCTACTATGTAAACCATTTTAAAGTATTTTATGGAGTGTACTTCTCACCAATAGTAACGATTTTTTTAATCATATTTCATTCGTATGCTGAGCTAGGCAGCAAAATTGTCGCACTATCGTCCTCAAATTTTGGATCTCTAAATATACTAAACATGATTTCCTCAGAATAACGCCGCATTTCTTCCAGAAATTACTGTTTAATTTCTCATAACCTCTCTACCACACTTCCGTATGGGCTATATTGATCTATTATGCTCGCAGCAGATCGTCTCTGATTTCTATCGATATCTGCCGTCGTTAGTACCTGAGAGCTATACTACATGATTAGTCAAACTATAATTTTGCAAGTGGCTTTTTTACAGATGCACACAGGGTGATTTCGTGATGAGATAACAAACTTTCAGGGGTGATGGAGGGAAGTAAATGTATCAGTATGAAGAAAGAATCGCCGACCAGTGTGACCAAGCGGTTCTAGGCGATTCAGTCTGGAACCGCGCGACTGCTGTGTTGCAGGTTCGAATTCTGCCTCGGGTATGGGTGTGTGTGATGTCCTTAGGTTAGTTAGGTTTAAGTAGTTCTAAGTTCTAGGGGACTGATGACCTCAGAAGTTAAGTCCCATAGTGCTCAGAGCCATTTGAACCATTTTTTGAAGTAAGGATCCTGGTCACATAACGACAGAGGTGAAACTTATAAGCGAAAATCGTTCTGATACCTCTGACAGTGAAGTACATGGCCCGCTACAGTTGTAGCTAAGATTGTAGAGTAGGCAAGTATCACAGGAGGTAGTATGGGCAAAAAAAATCTAATAAAAATGGTTCAAATGGCTCTAAGCACTATGGGACTTAACATCTGAGGTCATCAGTCCCCTAGACTTAGAACTACTTAAACCTAACTAACCTAAGGACATCACACACATCCATGCCCAAGGCAGGATTCGAAGCTGCGACTGTATCAGCAGCGCGGTTCTGGACTGAAGCACCTAGAACCGCTCGGCCAGAGCGGTCGGTAAAAAATGTCTAATAAACACGGGCTCTAAAATGCATACCTTAGGAACAACGGATATAGTTGACATCCCTGCAGGGATCTTATGAAATAGTACTGAATGCATAAAAACGAAATTATTTTCTGTGGCATCTATACTGAAGAGCCAAAGAAACTGGTACACCTGCCTAATATCGTGTAGAGCCTCCGCGAGCACACAGAAGTCGCGCAACGCGACACGTGGAATGGACTCGAATAATGTCTGAAGTAATGCTGGAAGGAACTGACGCCACTAGTGGAGTTTGGTGGTCACTACAAGTGTTTCAACTCAGAAGAATGTTCCTGGAACCAATCTGCAGCAATTCTGGACGTGTGGGGTGTCACATTGTCCTGCTGGAATTGCTCAAGTTCGCCGGAATGCACAATGGATATGAATCAATGCAGGTGATCAGACAGGATGCTTATATTTCACCTGTCAGAGTCGTATCTAGTCGTATCAGGGTTCCCATATCACTTCAGCTGCAGACGCCCCACACCATTACAGAGCCTCCACGCTGCTGACATTCAGGGTCCATGGATTCATGAGATTGTCTCCATACCTGTACACGTCCATCCGCTCGCTACAATTTGAAACGAGACTCGTCCGACCAGGCAACATGTTTCCAGTCATCAACAGTCCAATGTCAGTGTTGACGGTCCCAGGCGAGGCGTAGAGCTTCGTGTCGTTCAGTCATCATGGCTACACGAGTGGGCCTTCGGTTCCGAAAGCCCATATCGATGATGTTTCGTTGAATGATTCACATGCTGACACTTGTTGATGGCATAGCATTGAAATCTGCAGCAATTTGCTGAAGGGTTGTACTTCTGTCACGCTGAAGGATTCTCTTCAGTCGTCGTTGGTCCTATTGTTGCAGGAACTCTTTCTGGCCGCAGTGATATCCAAGATTTGATGTTTCACTGAATTCCTGATATTTACAGTCGCTTTTGAAATGGTCGGACGGGAAAATCCCCATTGCATCACTACCTCGGAGTTGGTGTGTCCCATTGCTCGTGGGCCGACTATATCACCACGTACAATCTCGCTTAAACCTTCATAACCGGCAATTGAAACAGCAGTAACCGATCTAAAAACTGCGCCAGGAACTTGCTGTCTTATATAGGCGTTGCGAACCGCAACGCCGTATTCTTTCTGTTCACGTATATCTCTATTTGAATATGCATGCCCGTACCAGTTTTTTTGGCGCTTTAGTGTAAATAAAGAGGGTATCGTATTGCATGACTTCACAAAAAGTAGAAAAATTGCGATGCGCAAGAGGACAAATGTAGAGGACTGTGCAAATTATAGAATACCAGCCCTTCTGTAACATGCATGAAAATTATTACTGTCAGTAGTAAAAGAGAGGCTTAAAAATAGATTAGAACCAAGACAATGTTCAGTTTAATTTTAGAACAGGGAGAGGAACGAGAGAAGCAATATTGGCACTCCGTCAAATTTTGTAAAGAAGATTAGAAGTAAACAGAAAAAGGTATATAGGATTTACTGATCTAGAAAAATCATTTGGTGTTGTTAATTGGAAGATATTATTAAAAGCAATGCGCAAAGTAGGACTTCACTGGAAGGACAGGCGATTAACTTTGAGTATATCGAAAACTCAAAATCTGAACATGTTAATAATAGTAGCAAGAAAGAATCAAAAGTTTGAAGGGGAGTAAGACAGGTGTGCGCTGTATCATCTTAAGTATTTAACGTGTTCAGTGAGGAGGCAATAACAACAATGAAAGAAATGGCGAATGGAATCAAAATTAATGGTATTCATATTAAGTGCATCAGATTTGCTGATTACATTGCGATAGTGTCAGATTTAGAGAAAGCTAAATAAAGTACTTAAGTTCTTACACCAAAAATGACAAAAAAATAAGTACCAAAAAGGCAAAAGTCGTGGTTATAGACAACAAAGGTGGTGGAGACAACACAGACACAAAAACAAATAAATAGAAACTTGAGGTACTAACTGAATTTAACGATGTCAATAACATTTTGGAGGATAACAATAGATGTCTCGAGGAAATCAAGAGAATATCACCGACCAAGAGCGCCTTCCAAAATATGATTAACCTCTCTTGAACATGCACATAAGCTTACACATAAAGAAAAGACTCGTAAAGACCTTTGTGTGGAGTGTCCTGGCATATGGATGTGAAACCTGGACGTTATCAAAGCAGAAGAAAGCTCCCCTCGCAACTGTGGAAAAGTGGTTCTGAAGGAAAATTGTAAGAACTGGACTGACGGGAAAACAAATGAGATAGTTCTACAGAAAATAGGAGGGAAGAAAGAACTACTGAAAACTATAGGCCAATGCAAAGCAAAACTCGTTGGACACTCAATTAGACTTGATATCCTTCTACAAATCAATTTCGAAGGCAAGATCGTAGAGGAAAAACGAGCGGATGACCGAAAACAAACTACTTAAAGAAAAATCCATGATCAGTGCGTCGAGTGGAGAATCTAAACCAATGGCTACGTAGAGTCTGTGACGAAAATGGTTGTAGATTTCTCGACCTACGCTATGGGGTGGATGGTTGTAGGACGCCCCTCGATACATCAGGGGTGCACTACACACAGGAAGCAGCTACGTGGGTAGCACAGCACTTGTGGCGTGCACATGAGGGTTCTGTAGATAGGTTCCTCCCCACGGAAGACAAATAGTTGGGCTGAAAAATTACCAGCTTATGACACTGATGAAGATGTGCCAACTGTAAAAATTGTTAGTTCATCTAAACAGGTCATTCCAGAGGATTAAAATATGCTAAATCTCATGTTAGTAGATTGTCGAAGTGTCTGTATCAAGATCCCCGAGTTACTCTCCGGAATAAACAGTAGTAATGCCAATATTGTATTAGGTACCGAAAGCTGATCGAAACCAGACATAGATAGCAGTGAAATTTTGAACTCGGATTGGACAGTGTTTAGGAAGGATGGGACTGATGCCATGGGAGATGGTGTGTTCATTGCAGTTAAAAACTTTTAAAACGCAGTTAAGATCGTTAATGGGTCGGACTGTGAAATAGTCTGGATAAAGCTGTCAATCAGACAAGGAGTGACCATTGTATTAGGATGCTTTTATAGACCACCAGCATCCGCAACAAACGTCACAGAACGTTTCAGGGAAAGTCTTGAGTGCATAGAAAATAAATATCCAAATTATCCATTAGTTATAGGTGGAGACTATAATCTGACATCCATTGACTGGGAGAATTACACGTTTACCACAGGGGGCAGAAGCAAAGACTCGCGTGTAGTTAATCTAGGAGCGGCATCAGCATACAACCTTGAGCAATTGGTTGGAAAACCAACTCGAGATGGGAATCTATTAGATATCTTGGCGACAAACAGACTTGATCCTTTTGAGGAAGTTAATCGAGAACAAGGTATTAGCGACCATAATCTTTGTGGCTTCGATGTCACTGGAAGTTGCAAAAAAAACCTGCGTAGAGTTTTCCTGTTTGGGAAAGCAAATAAATGCGTCATTAATGAATATCTTGATAGTCAGCTCAAAGCATTGACCACGGGACACAAGGATATTGAGCATCTTTGGTCGGAATTTAAAGGTATCGTCCACCACGTGGTAGAGAAATGTGCCTAGCAAAAATACAGGGGAGGGAAAGGATCCACTTCGGTTCAACAAACATATTAGGACGTTTTTGATGATTTTTCACGGGTTTGCAGCCGGGTTCCATCGTCCTGACAACAACACGATATTTCGGCGGACCATCTGGCCGCCATCTTCAGGTGAGATTGAGTGCACAATCACGCCGGAACTGAAGAGACCTCAGATTCGGCGGCTCCTTTATACCACGGGTGCTGGCCGTTGCGCGTGCGCGAGCAACGGAATTGCTACCCTCTGTAAGGCGAAGAATTGCAGCGGCGCCAGCGGTGAAAACTGTCAAAAGGTAGGAATCGCAAAATTAAAATGCAGCCGGTCGGAAACCAGACCGTTGTTGTTTTATCTGTGATAAAATAGGATTCCACGTCTTGCTTAAAGGAAAACCTTTATCTCTATTAATAATATCATCAGACAGACGTATTTCAATTGATTCTTTCAATACACAATCCCAGTAACGGGAAGCCGAGGCAATAATTTGTCTCTTTGAACGACATATTTTGTCCTTCATTAAGACAGTGTTCAGCAACGGCTGATTTTTCCGGCTGGAGCAGACGTGTATGCCGTTGATGTTCCACACATCGATCTTGAACTGTACGAATAGTCTGTCCGATGTAGGCCTTGCCGCAGTGACAGGGAATCTTGTATAGCCCAGACTTCCTGAGTCCCAAATCATCTTTAACCGATCCAAGAAGGGATCTAGTTTTGGCCAAAGGCATAAGGACGCTTTTAATATCATATTTCCTGAGGATTCTTGAAATTTTCAAAGAAATACTTCCCACGAAGGGTAAAAAAGCAACAGATTTGGAAGTGTCCACCGTTGGTTCTCGTGGGGGTCCAAATTGAAAAGCACGAGTAATTTGGTGATCAGAATACCCATTCTGCCTGAAAACAACCTTGAGGTGATCCAACTCCTGTTTCAAGGTATCGGAATCCGAAACAGCATAAGCCCTCTTGACCAGTGTGCGTAAAACTCCCAAGCGTTGATGTTGTGGATGACAACTTGTGGCATGGAGGTAGCGGTCCGTATGCGTAGGTTTTCGGTAAAAACTGTGGCCCAAAGTCCCATTTTCTTTCTTATATACTAAGACATCCAAAAAGGTTATTTTGCCATCATTTTCAATTTCCATTGTAAATTTGGTTCGTGGATGAAGGCAGTTAAAATGATCTAAAAATCGATGATGAGATTCCATTCCATGTGGCCCAACGATGAAAATATCATCCACGTATCTCAAAAAACATGTTGGTTTAAGAGAAGATGTCCTAAGTGCCATATGCTCAAAATCTTCCATAAAGAGATTGGCGACAGTAGGGGAAAGAGGACTCCCCATAGCCACACCGTCAGTTTGTTCAAAAATTTCTTCATTAAATAACAAATATGTCGATGTCAATACATGGCGGCACAGCTCACTAGTTTTGTCATCCAAGAGCTGACCAATTAGCAATAAAGACTCCTCCAAAGGTACCCGAGTGAAAAGTGAAACAACATCAAAGATCACTAGAAGGTCAGATGTTCCAGGGCGTAGAGACGTCAGGCGTCGAATAAAATCTGACGAGTTGGATATGTGGTGTTCACACTTCCCAACGTGTGGGCTCAGAACAGAATCAAGATATTTAGCCAAATAATAAATAGGGGCGCCCAGATTACTAACGATCGGACGAAGAGGTGCCCCAGGTTTATGTACCTTGGGTAGACCATACAACCTGGGTGGTACTGCCGCCCCTGGGGAAGTGTTTTAATGATATCCTCAGGCAAAGAGCTCTTCTTAATATGAGAGATGATCTTCCGCTTTATCCAATCGGTAGGATCGCTCCGTAGCTTACGGTATGAAGAATCCTCCAACAAACAAGCCATTTTTGCCAGATAATCTTCACGAGTAAGAACAACAGTGGCACTGCCTTTATCAGCATGAAGAACTAAAATATCCTTATCTTCCCTCAGTGACCGAATGGCCTTCCTTTCACTAGAAGAAATGTTTTTCCGTGGTGGTGGTGCTTGACGAAGATGATGACACACTTCCTGTCTAATTTCTTCTGCCCGATCTTGGGGAAAACGGGCGATGGCCTGCTACACAGCACTAATAATATCGACAGTAGGCAAATGTCTCGGTGTGGGAACGAAATTCAAGCCTTTCTCCAAAACCGACAAAGTGGCTTCGTCCAATGTCTTGTCGGTAAAATTAATAAGTCCGGCGGCGATTGTATAAGTCCGGCGGCGATTGTTGTCATCAGATGTGGATGGTTGTTGGCGAAGTCGATGAAATTTAGAGGATTGTTTCTTCACAGTATTCTTCTGCGTAGACTCCGAATAGGCCCATGAGGCTTCGCCAACCCAATTCCAGGATGCAGAAGACAGACGTGAAGAAATATCGTGTTGTCAGTACGACGGAACCCGGCTGCAAACCCGTGAAAATCATCAGTATTTGATACGCCGGGAAAATCTACGTTATCATATTAGGAAGTTGCTGAGAAAGCAGAGAATTTTACACAGTCGTTTCAAACGTAGTCACTGCCCCGCTGACAAACAGATATTATGCGAAATGAAAGCAGCTGTCAAAAGGTCAATGAGAGATTTTTTTAACAAATTTGAAAGCAATATTTTTATCTGTAGACTCTAAAATAACCCCAAAAAATTTTCGTCGTACGTAAAATCTGTGAACACTACAACTAATTAAATACCTTCTCTTGCTGACAGTACGGGTAATGTAATGGATGATGATAAACAGAAGGCCGAAATTCTGAACCTAGCTTTCAAAATTCGTTTAAGGTAGAGGACTGCAGCAGCATTCCCACTTTAAAGTATCGTACAAACGCAAGGATTGCTGACATAGTGTATCAGGGTTTGAAAAACAGTTAAGATCCTTAGACGCCAGAAAGGCATCTGGCACAGACGGTATCCGCGTCAGATTTTATGTTGACTATGCTACAAATATAGCACCATTCTTATCCATCATCTATCAGAGATCATTGGAACAGCGGAAAGTGCCACGGGACTGAAAGAAGGCCCAGGTCATAGCAATCTATAAAAAGGGTAGAAAATCGGATGCACATAATCACCGGTCAATTTCACTGACATCGATTTGTTGTGGAATCGTGGAACATATTTTGTGTTCAGGCATAATGACCTTTCTAGACTTTCAGAAGCCCATCTGCAGAAAACTGCACTGTTTTAGCAAACAGTGGTCATGCGAGACACAGCTGGCCCTCTTTGTGCATGATATACAACAGGCTCTGGCAAAATGGTTGAAATGGCTCTGAGCACTACGGGACTTAACATCTGAGGTCATCAGTCCCCTAGAACTAAGAACTACTTAAACCTAACATCACACACATCCATGCCTGAGGCAGGATTCGAACCCGCGACCGTAGCGGTCGCGCGGTTCCACCCTGAAGCGCCTAGAACCGCTCGGCCACACCGACCGGCCAGCAGGCTCTAGATACCGGCTCCCAGGTTGATGCCATATTCCTCGACTTTCGAAAGGCGTAAGACTCAGTTCCGCACTGTTGATTGCACCAAAAAGTGCGCGCTTAGGCTCTACGCACACGAAAGATTTATTATCGCGCGTTCGCAGCGTCAGTTGCTCGCGCGTATCAGCAGTGCATGTGAAACAATGGAGCGGCGACACTATGGCGGTAGCGATGCGAAATAGCAGCGAGATCACGGTCAGCCATTGCTGCGTTGCAGCGATCTCGCCGATTGCCGCGGAGCAGCAGTCGTTGAGTCGTTGCATGTGAATGGGGCAGCAAACACGTGTTCGCAACCACATAAACAGCTGCAGTCAGCCTGCCATGGATGCAACCGGTTTCGACGTCGAATTGGTTATTGAAGAAGTGAAAAAATACCCAGAAATATGGGATACTTCTCGCAAGGAGCATCACTATCGAGTTAAGAAGAGAGCCGCTTGGTTTCAAGTGTGTGAACAGTTTTGTGAGAGTTTTGCTGCGAAACCGGACCAGGAGAAAAATCATACAGGTAAGTATTATTGTTAAACTACTTTGTGTTTGTGTTCTAGTGGTGGCGCTTTTGCTCGAATGTGGGCATTCAAAACTTGAAATAGCGTTAAGCAAGAAATGCTTTGTGCTCCCTGGCGGGAGCCCATCATCTCAATGAACAAATCTCTAGTTAATAATGAAAGTTATAATAAGTTTTGTTACTTGAGCTTTATTGTATTGCAGCTAGAAACTACATAGTTACACACATTTCAATAGTGACATAAATGAAATCATTTTTCACATTCGTCAATATATTGCTTCACTGTTCACGATGATTGATACCGACCAGATTTAAATACATGCCATGGTACTTTTACAGCATCGTTTATGAAGTAATCAGCAAAAACATTTCTTCTAGAATTAAGTTAGCCGGCCGGAGTGGCCGTGCGGTTCTAGGCGCTACAGTCTGGAGCCGAGCGACCGCTACGGTCGCAGGTTCGAATCCTGCCGCGGGCATGGATGTGTGTGATGTCCTTAGGTTAGTTAGGTTTAATTAGTTCTAAGTTCTAGGCGACTGATGACCTCAGAAGTTAAGTCGCATAGTGTTCAGAGCCATTTCCATTTCTAGAATTAAGTGAATTTCCTCCCTGGGTTGTTGGAACTTCATTGTCCAGAACACACAGGCATTGTATACTTAAAGTGTCTTCAAAGCTAAAGCCATCTCTGGAACGACCGCAGTTGTGAAGGACACAGCAACACTGAAATTCAGCTTAACATTGATAGGTCTGTGAAATATTCGCCAGTTCCTGCACAACGTTGTTTAATTATTTTTCAACTATATGTGCAAAATATTTCGACTACTCCTAATCTTCTGATGTTAGTTATGATGCTTTATATCAATTAGCCGAGCGGTCTAGGCGCTGCAGTCATGGACTGTGCGGCTGGTCCCGGCGGAGGTTAGAGTCCTCCATCGGGCATGTGTGTGTGTGTGTGTGTGTGTGTGTGTGTGTGTGTGTGTGTGTGTGTGTGTGTGTGTTTGTCCTTAGCGTAATTTAGGTTAAGTAGTGGGTAAGCTTAGGGACTGATGACCTTAGCAGTTAGGTCCCATAAGATTTCACACAGATTTGAACATTTTTCTTTATATCAAAATACATTAGTAAAATCCCATATTCAGTAACACGATAACAGAATATCGTCGATATGAGAATACCGTTTACAGATATAGTCCAGTTCACTATATTTTAGCTTTTGATTAAAATAATTTACATAGTGTGAATACTTAAATACTCTCTGCTTACCTCAAAGCCATAGCCAACATTTCTTGAGGTGAAACTGAAAGCCTCGTAGCAGAGTCTATGCTCTTGATGAATGACTGCAGTCTCACTGTTATTTCATGGATCGACTGTAAAGTCATTCAAAAATAAAGGATTTACTTTCATCTTCTCGTAAATCTGTAAACAGTCACGAACGCTCCTTTCAACAGTCATGAACTAACGAGCAGGTGAACCCAAAACCTCCTGTTGTGTTGCTTGATGTATTTGTAAACGAAATAAGAAAACACTGCCAACTTTCTTCTGCGTACGTCCACACTGGTTGGCTCCCAATCTAGTACTGCTGCGGAATATTGCAGCGCGCAGTAATAGCGCCGAGTATGGCGCGTCGTAATTCGTCGCGGCCATAAGACTCCAGACTGGAAACAGGTACGGCTTTCCTTCTAGGGTTAAAGGCAATTTGGATATGTAAGCTATATGGCGCAGCATTATATGCTGCAAAATGCACCAAACGTAAACTGGATAGCGAGTACATTTTTCACTGTAAACTTTTCAAACTATGCGCGGTGTTGTACTTTGCTTTGAAGTATCACAATAACTACGAGAAATAATGAAAAGAAAACCTGTTCATTGTCAAGCTGAGATTTCTGGCTATGACGTACGAAAAAATCATTTCGTTTTAACTGATAGTTTTCTCAAAATCGAGTGAGAAAGACCGTATAGCAGAGAATGTACTCAATTCTAAAACAGTGGTTTTTATTTTTTTTACGCGAAAAGTAAAAGTTTTATTGAGAAACTAAGTACAGATATGGGTGTAGTTTTGCTTCATCTACATAAAACAATTTTTTTAACTCAAATCGTATGACTTGAAATTTCACTCCGCGTTGCGCGATTATCGCTGCGATGTCGCCGTGTGTACAGTGGAACAGTTTTGATGCCGCGATTTCATTGCGAGCAGGCGCGGCTGTTTCACGCCCGTGTGCATCGAGCCTTACGGTCTATCCCATGACATGTGCGGTTGGATAGAAAGCTTTCTAACAGACAGAGAGCAGTATGTCGTCCTGAATGGGGAGACGTCAGCAGAAACAAGCGTAACATCAGGTGTGCCCCAGGGCAGCGTAATAGGTCCACTGCTTTTTACGATTTACATAAACAATGTGGTTGATGGAGTGGCCAGTGGCCGTGCGGTTCTAGGCGCTACAATCTGGAGTCGAGCGACCGCTACGGTCGCAGGTTCGAATCCTGCCTCGGGCATGGATATGTGTGATGTCCTTAGCTTAGTTAGGTTTAATTAGTTCTAAGTTCTAGGCGACTGATGACCTCAGAAGTTAAGTCACATAGTGCTCAGAGCCATTTTTTGATCTTGTTGATGGTATTGACAGCGGCATTAGACTATTTGCCTATGATGCTGTAGTCTACAGGAAAGTGGTATCACACGAAAATTGGGAACAAATCAATGAGGATTTGCAGAACATAAATACATGTCTGAGGATGGAAGCTTGGATATGACAGCGTGAAACCCATCTCCAACCGGGCAAAATATCACCGTGTACCGTGTCGATGTAGTAAACATACAATTCGTATCCTGCGCCATACAAAATCGCCCCTTTTGCATCATGCATGTATCTATCGACCGCCAGGCATTTGTTCATATACCACGAGAACAGACAGCGTAAGCACATGCACCGTAATGCTCGTCCCAGCACTAGATGTTTTCCGTGAGGTCGGGCGGTCATCCAACGCAGCCAATGGTCACAAGTCATCCGCCACCGATGCGTGAGCAGAGCGCCCTCGGTGGACCGAAGTCACTCTTTGAACTGCTGCACAAAGTCGAGGTCGCTTCCCCATGGCACAAAGGCATTACTGTTTCTGGCCTCGACCTGCTTGTTTGCTTTCTACACCCATCTCCAGATTCTAGGATTATAAGAACATGTGTAATTTCACATGCTTTGCCAGAATATGACATACAGAAAACAGAGCGAACGCATGGTGGCCGAGCGGTTCTAGGCGCTCAGTCTGGGACCGCGCGACTGCTACGGTCGCAGGTTAGAATCCTGCCTCGGGCATTGATGTGTGTGATGTCCTTAGCTTAGTTAGGTTTAAGTAGTTCTAAGTTCTAGGGGACTGATGACCACATATGTTAAGTCCCATAGTGCTCAGGGCCATTTTTAGAGCAAACACATTGCAAATGTGAAATACGTGGTTGGAGGCAATTGCTTGCAATCAAGTACAGTGCTATACTATGCGTCCTGATTATAAAAATAGTGCATTTGCACTAACTGTTGTGAGCTGTACTTCATTTACAAGCAATTTTAGAACACGGAATGAGAGGTATGTCATGATTGTATGGGTAGAACCGACATAAAATCAATATAATTGCGAAAAATGGGGGAAAATACGTATAAATTGAGGAAGTATACACTGAAATGTGGGGAAATTGGGGAAGTACTTGTGTGTCTTCTGGCTGGCGCAGAACAATTTGTACATGGGAAGAAGTATGCCCGCACTGAATGCCCGCATGGTTTGAGGCGCCATGTCACAAACTTTGTGGCCCCTCCTGCAGGAGGTTACAGTCCTTCCTCGGGCATGTGGGTGTGTGGGTGTGTGGGTGTGTGGGTGTGTGGGTGTGTGGGTGTGTGGGTGTGTGGGTGGTTTTTAGCATAAGTTAGTTTATGTAGTGTGTAAGTCTAGGGACCGATGACCTCAGCAGTTTTGTCCCCTGGGTATTCACACGCATTTGAACATTTTTGAAGAAGTATGTGACAGCAAGAGGAATCCGAGAAAATGTTGACATGGAAGCAAAGGGAACCAGGGAAACAGTCACTTTTTTCCATCGAGGCAGCATTCTACTGTATGTCTATTGAGGTAACAGTGATACACGTGAGTTGACTACTGTATTTGACGCTTTTCAGGAAAACAGAGAACCACCTGCCTCTAAGCTTACATGCATCTGCGTTAAAGGATAACAGAGAGTGGACGGAGTGATCGATTGAGATGGAGAAGTAACCAGATACGATTTTATGTCAGATTGATGATGCATTTTAGAGAGGGAGATGCTGATGCAGGTCATTTGACCATTTTTTCCGCTGTTCTGTCAGGATGAATCAGTCATATCACATAGCCTGCATTCGTTCGACTCGGGTACAACCACGTGTTCTATATATGACTTAGAGCACTGTCTACTCGCGATCATTGACAGCAAACTTCTGTCATCAGAGGATTTCTATCTCATGTGTCATGAAACGTGACCACCCTGTTTCGACACATTCCTCTAAACGAACGAAGATTTATGCGACGTACTCCATTCCCTTATCGCATCTTGGGTATGAAATAGACTTCAGTTTCATAACTAAGATGATTCTAAGCTAGAGATAGGTTTTTGTGAGGCACTGCAATCCCCGTGTATACATTTGATTGACAGATGTCCTGTTTACGAATTTAGTGGCGGCATGACGTGTAATTTCACATGCTGGACGCTGCTGCTATGCATTGATCTGTTTCCTTGTAAGAGGTACTCTCGGTTATTAACGATCATTTTATATGGGACTAATGCGGGCTTAGTATAATTTCTTAACCGTGATCGGATGTGAACAGTGGACGCTATACATATCTGGAACGTTATACTGTGCATGTACCACACAGTGTATTATGGAAGTATTTTTTCCATTTTCAAGTTTGTTACCGTATTTTATAGTAGAGAAATCTGCAAAATGAACATATGTCAGGTGCTGGAAGTATATTCATTACATAGGAATATTAACAGCACTGCCTTCCGCACGACTAATAGGATGGAAACTAAAGCGATCGAACATTATAGCCTGTTTTAAGTGCGGAACCTTGTAGCCTTAGAGTGTGTGTGTTTATGTTATCTCTCACCAATGCCCTCTTGGTACTGGTACTGATTCCAGACACTAGAAAAATACTATAAAATTGATAGCGCAGTTGCTTTATCTAAAATGCTTCAAACTCCATTCATCTGGAGTTCCACCATGCATAAAAACCTCCCATTTCTTGTTCTTCTTAACCGTCTGCTATTACATCACAACACTTTCAAATCTACTGCTATACACCGATGAAGGGTGCTAACCTCCTCGAAATTGGTGCATCTGGAGAAATCTTGTGCTGAAAGTAGCAGTCTACTCCTGGTCAGCTGCAGATTAAATCGTTAACGGTGCTGCAGTGCAGGTTGGTCAAAGACTGTGTGAGGGGATCTTTCAGTCTCTAACTTTATTCTAAGACTACTAGAATGCCCTGTGGCTCCCATCCGTATAGAAACAGATCGTAAATTACACAGTATGATCGTGGTGTTAGAATTATGTAGATTGCTGTCTGGTATACTTTGATGTATATGTTCGAGAATTATTAATGAATGGATGTACTGCACAGTCATCTACCTTCATGCACAATGTACTCGCAAAGTAGAGGAGGGGCAGTTCAGCGATGATACTGAAACTCGGAAGCATGGTGTCGCATCATTGGTCGGTGTTGAAGTTACAGTAAAATTGCTAAAATTGTTTGCACTATCAACTGTGATTCTTTTTATTACAGTAAATTGACGGTTTCTTTTCCATCCCATCTGTCCACTTGTACACGGTTGATTACCACGTAATGAATGACTGACATCGCTTGTTTGAGCTGTAGAAAGAGTCTTGGTGGAGGGACAACATGTTCTACGATCTGGTGGGCTGGGGCGGGGGGGAGGGGTGACTGGCTGGCTAGCAACGAAACAGTGATCACATACATGACTCCAATATGAGGAAACTATCGAAATGGAACACAGTCATCAGCTATCCCGTCACTGTGACAGATGAGTTTAAATGTAAAGGTCTTCAATCACCTTTTGAGAGCAGTTTGGAAACGCTCCACAACGCCGCAAAACTCTTTCAGTTACCTTATATTGTAACTTTCTTTTATTTAAAATCATTCAGTGTGTGTGGTGTGTTATGGTAGCAGCAGCAACAGCAACAACATGATTTACACTGTGCGACTTCTATTTTTCTGTGAGACGCAATGGATGAGAACGTGTAAATGTCAGTTTAGAACCTGACACAGACCTCGAAATCGTGGAGGGGAAAAAATGTATGACAGTGTACAAAGCGTGTTATAGCAGAAAAAACAATGTTTCAAACGACACAGAGTCACAGGGAGCGTCTCTCGCGACTTACACTATAGTTTGAGGGGTACGGTGATCGTCCAACAGTAAAGGCGATGCAACTTTACACTGGCGCGTGCAATGGATCAATACCTGTATATTTGATTGGATCGTCACATGTATTTGTTTCCGAAATAGGGGAGGAGAGACATGAGATAAAAATCTTATCGAGTTCTCTATTGGATGAAGTTAGAGGAGCTTTTATAGATCGTAATTTTTCTGTGTTGGATGGTACAGAATAATAATGATGGCATGTGGGGGTGATAGACGTGAATGGGACCTGAGGGATGCGAATCAGCTTGAGATTGCAGTAGCTGTAGTTTGGGGACGCACCACTATGCAGTAGCAATATCCTTGTTCTTCTCCCAGTTCCTGTACTGTCTTTTATATTACCTCGTGTTGCAGGAGCAGGCTTCATTTGGCGCTGACTTTACGTATCATACACTGTTGGCGGAACTACGACAACATGTTCCCATTTCCACCGAATGGTCAAAACACGGTCCTGTCGCACTCTCTCAGGTCACTCCGTTTCTAAACAGGTTGTAGAAGGTGGTAGATATAGCTCTCTCTGACTTCTGCTCAGTTCCGACGTAAATTGGAACGATCACATGCGCAAAGCTGCAGAAATGGCAACAGCTGCAAGAGGCATAAGGACTATCTAAAATTTTACCGTAGCAGATAGGTTCGAAAAATGTGACTCGGTTCGAGATATGAGAGTACCAGAAATGTGATTCACAAGTGGCTGTAATCATTAAAAGACTTCTCCATAGGACACAATGCAAGTATGTGGCTGAATGGAAAGACCTGATTCCAAAGCCTAGACATCATTTCCACCAGACAGCGTAGCACTAAAGATCTGAAAAGCTAGTGTACATTTCTTATGACCTCAATCAGCGCACCATCTACTGTTGTGATCATTCTCGATCAACCATCGCCTATAACCAGTGGATGTATCACTGAACCTCTGACATGGCATTGAGACAGAATGCATTACAAATACTGGAGAAATATCTATCAGCGGCATCAGGGACCTGCAAATACCGATTTCATACCACGTTCCTTAGCCAAATCACGTTCTAAATTCGGTAATTTTATTACGATGTTGCACCGTTGGCGACTTGTAACCGCACTGTTGGTCTGATAATATACACTCTGACGATCACCATCTATATTCAGTGTCGCGGTATTTGTCTGGAAAAACCACATGATTTGGAGGTAATGCAATACCTCGATTTATAAAGCCAATATAGCTTTTAATATGGATACTGGTGAGCACCTCTTAAAAGCAAGGCCTCCTGTGACAGCAACATACAGTAGTTGTTGCGGTCGTGTTTTTTCAACATCTGGCAGTTTGTAAGACGATTAAGTTTCTGTTTCTAAGACACTGTGATACCACTTGCAACAAAACTTAAGAGACTAGTTGCTGATTTTCGGTCAGTATTATTTCGTATCGCCTGCAATCAGTTATCAGCGAAGTACTACACTTAGTAGTAGGGAATGCGTGATAGGTTCGCCTTGAACATCAGGCGTATAAAGTATGTGTTTGTGTTCCGACATGTGCAAAGGAGATGATTCTGTCCAGTCGTAAGGAAGGTATACAACTGACGTGGAATACTGTGATAGTAAAGTGAAGAGTGTGTCAAGTCATAGGATTGGTACAGACGTTGCTACACTCCTGGAAATTGAAATAAGAACACCGTGAATTCATTGTCCCAGGAAGGGGAAACTTTATTGACACATTCCTGGGGTCAGATACATCACATGATCACACTGACAGAACCACAGGCACATAGACACAGGCAACAGAGCATGCACAATGTCGGCACTAGTACAGTGTATATCCACCTTTCGCAGCAATGCAGGCTGCTATTCTCCCATGGAGACGATCGTAGAGATGCTGGATGTAGTCCTGTGGAACGGCTTGCCATGCCATTTCCACCTGGCGCCTCAGTTGGACCAGCGTTCGTGCTGGACGTGCAGACCGCGTGAGACGACGCTTCATCCAGTCCCAAACATGCTCAATGGGGGACAGATCCGGAGATCTTGCTGGCCAGGGTAGTTGACTTACACCTTCTAGAGCACGTTGGGTGGCACGGGGTACATGCGGACGTGCATTGTCCCGTTGGAACAGCAAGTTCCCTTGCCGGTCTAGGAATGGTAGAACGATGGGTTCGATGACGGTTTGGATGTACCGTGCACTATTCAGTGTCCCCTCGACGATCACCAGTGGTGTACGGCCAGTGTAGGAGATCGCTCCCCACACCATGATGCCGGGTGTTGGCCCTGTGTGCCTCGGTCGTATGCAGTCCTGATTGTGGCGCTCACCTGCACGGCGCCAAACACGCATACGACCATCATTGGCACCAAGGCAGAAGCGACTCTCATCGCTGAAGACGACACGTCTCCATTCGTCCCTCCATTCACGACTGTCGCGACACCACTGGAGGCGGGCTGCACGATGTTGGGGCGTGAGCGGAAGACGGCCTAACGGTGTGCGGGACCGTAGCCCAGCTTCATGGAGACGGTTGCGAATGGTCCTCGCCGATACCCCAGGAGCAACAGTGTCCCTAATTTGCTGGGAAGTGGCGGTGCGGTCCCCTACGGCACTGCGTAGGATCCTACGGTCTTGGCGTGCATCCGTGCGTCGCTGCGGTCCGGTCCCAGGTCGACGGGCACGTGCACCTTCCGCCGACCACTGGCGACAACATCGATGTACTGTGGAGACCTCACGCCCCACGTGTTGAGCAATTCGGCGGTACGTCCACCCGGCCTCCCGCATGCCCACTATACGCCCTCGCTCAAAGTCCGTCAACTGCACATACGGTTCACGTCCACGCTGTCGCGGCATGCTACCAGTGTTAAAGACTGCGATGGAGCTCCGTATGCCACGGCAAACTGGCTGACACTGACGGCGGCGGTGCACAAATGCTGCGCAGCCAGCGCCATTCGACGGCCAACACCGCGGTTCCTGGTGTGTCCGCTGTGCCGTGCGTGTGATCATTGCTTGTACAGCCCTCTCGCAGTGTCCGGAGCAAGTATGGTGGGTCTGACGCACCGGTGTCAATGTGTTCTTTTTTCCATTTCCAGGAGTGTATTTCCAGAGCCACAGCCGTCAGCAGGGTTTATTTATTGAATGTCGTTCAATTGAGACCACAATCGTGACATTTAATTGTAAGTACAGTGATAAAATACATATGTAACCTGTTTCGTAGGACGATTCTGTTTGGGGGGGGGGGGGGGGGTGGCGAGCGGCCATGTGTTTGCGCTGGACCATCATAAAAAAAATGGTTCAAATGGCTCTGAGCACTATGGGACTTAACATCTTAGGTCATCAGTCCCCTAGAACTTAGAACTACTTAAACCTAACTAACCTAAGGACATCACACACATGCATGCCCGAGGCAGGATTCGAACCTGCGACCGTAGCAGTCCCGCGGTTCCGGACTGACCATTATTCCCTCTCATGTAAATTGTCCGATTGACTACTTCTGCACATTTCCCGTCTTTATTTGATTGAGAAAACATCGATTGTGGTGTGTGTTTAGTGCATCTAGCAGGTGAAAGACGGGTGGAAGACACATTTGCTGGTTCTCTAGGCGTGAGAAACATCTTAGTTGACTTCGTAAATTATAAGGATGGTTTGGAATCTGTTATGTCACTGACATTGGTATTCGTGAGTGGATATATCATTTTCTTCCAATTCTTTCCGAGGTTTCACGAAAAGGTCTTTGCAGACAAGATAAGTTTCTGCTCACTCAGTGGTTTACAGTACACTGCACCTAGCTAAGGTTTTGAGTATTATATTCTGGCAAACCATGTGAAATTACATATGTTCTTGTAATCCTAGAATCTGGAGATGGGTGTAGAAAGCAAACAAGCAGGCCAGGGCAAGAAACAGTAATGCCCTTGTACCAAGGGGAACCGACCCTGACTTCGTACAACAGTTCAGAGAGTGACTTTGGTCCACTAGGGTATTCTGGTTATGCATTAGGGCGGCTGACTTGAGGCCATCGGCTGCAGTGGATGACCGCCCGACCTCGTGGGAAATATCTAGTGCTGGAAGGAGGATAACTCGTGCATTTGCTTATGCTGTCTGTCTTCGTGGTACATGTAAAAATGCCTGGCGGTTGATAGTTATATGCATGATGCAAAAGGGGCGATTTTGTGTGGCGCAGGATACGAATTGTATGTTTACTACATTGACATGGTACACGGTGATAAATAGCTGGGTTGGAGATCGGTTTCAAGCTGTCATATCCAAGCTTCCATCCTCAGAGGCAGAACAGTGTAATTGAGGAAGTGTCTTTCCATAATTGACGATTTGTAGACCACTTTTGCAGGGTTTAACTGGCAGTACAATATGGCGATCTGTAGAAAATAGTTTTGCTGCTGAGAGTCTCGTCTGCAGAAAAAAAAAAACGTTTACCATTTCTGAGACATATGTTGAAAGTAGGACACAACGATTTCCATGAAGGATGGGATGTCTCGTTTGCACCATCAGGAATAATGCCTTCGGTGTCATTCTGAGCTATCTTCGTAAACAGCTCCTGTTAGGGTAAGAGTTTCCATGCAGATAAGCTGAGACATCACGAAAGCTGCTACAAAAGCGACCATTAACTACTTGTGTGGCACTTCACTATTTCCGAGAGATAGACTTGGCTCTTATTCACTTATCCATGTGACATCAGTATAACATTGAGAACCTTTTAGCTGTGCATGCGATGGTGAGTAGCTAGTTGTACATCTCTCACTTGACACTGGACTTGCAGTTACGCATCAGCCACAATAAACACGTGTGCAGCTAGACGCATCTCACATGTCCCACTAGGATCGCTAGGAGCAATGCACCCTGTGTTATTCTGGGAAGCATTGCAACGTATTTCTATAGAGTGTTCAAAGGAAGACTTAGCTGTTATTTAGATAGACATGTGTCATCAGTATAACATTGAGAACCTTTTAGCTGTGCCTACAATGATGAGTCGCTCGGCAATTAGGTCTTTGCTGGGCTGCAGGTAGAAAGACATCACGCCAGCAATGGAAAACACGTGTGCACAGCTCAGAGGCATCTCGCGTATGTTACTGGCCTGAGTGCAGCGTTCGGCATGCGTGCCTTGGAGCTCTGTAGAGAAGAGTTCATTGACATGTCGTGGTCGAATTTCTTACTGATAGTTCAAAAGCGTTTATAAATGCAATGACTATTAGTGCAGTGCATTATTTTCGGCTGTTCAAGCGTTGTGAGCTTTCTGGCAGAGCGTTAAACACGCATTATTTTTTGACATTTTCACGAGTAGTGGATGTCTGTTTCATTACTTTGTGAACAGGCCTGTAGGCTGTGCAATGCATTATTTAGACAACTTACAATTAGTGAGTGTGTTTTAGAGCTTTTTGAATGCATTATTTTGACAACTTAAGAGTTGTACATCGGTGTACTTCCTTATTTCAGTGGTTTACGAGTAGTTTGCCGGTCTGTGGCTGTGTATTGTGACCCCAAGGATGTCAGAGTGAGTGTTTTGTATCAGTGTAGTAAGTAAACTACGTGAAACCCATCCGTAAATAAATTGTTACAAAATAAATAAAGTACACTCCTTCCCGTCTCCAGCGGACCCGCACAGGCTGAGTCATTTTGCCCAGATCGCCATAGGATGATAGCGCCTACTGGTGGCTGCACTGTGTGCTAGGTCAGTTGGACTCCAGACCTCATGGTGAACACACTGGATGGAGCTACTACCTCAATTATTTAAGTAAAGACTGCCTGCAAAATAAAGACTTGCGTCCATCCTATCCAGCACGGGCTGAGTCCTTTTCCCGCCAATTTCAAGGAAGAGGTGACTGTCGGATGACTTAGGTTAGTGGAGGTAGCCCAAGTGCCTTTTTTACCCTCCAAAATTTGAACTTCCCACTATTATCTGGGGGAGGAGAGGAGGTTATGTTAGTGGAGGTATCCCAATTGACCTATTTGCCTGCCAAAATTTGACCTTCCCACCATGAAATCAGTGCAATGTTGCCACGTATATTGCTGCCTTTTTGGTCTGCAGTCTTGAATAAATCTGGCAACAATGCAGCGTAGGGTGGTGGCGGCTTTGCCTTAATACTACCATTAATCTCTAGCCCAGTGCAAAATCCCAGGCTTCTGGAAAATATCGCAGATGACTCCTGTTTATAAGAAGGGCAAAAGGATGGGCCCACGAAATTACAGACGAATATCCCTAACACTAGTCTGATGCAAAATCTCAGTTCAACTATAATACATTTTCTTGAGACCAAGAAGCTTCTGTCCATGAATGAGTATGGTTTTGGAAATCATCACTCGTGCGAAATGCAGTTTGCACTTTTTTCACGTGATATAGTGCGAATTATGGATGAATGGCAAGAATTTGTAGATGTCTGGAGAACGTTAGACATGGTGCCCCATTGCAGGCCGTTAAAGAAGGTACGAGCATATGGGACAGATTCACTGATATGTGGCTCGAAGACTTCTTAAGTTGCAGAATCCAGTTTCTTTCATCGATCGCGAGTGTTCATCAGAGACAAGGGTATCGTCAGAAGTGCCCCAAGTAAGTGTGAGAGGACTGCTATCATTTTGCGTATATACAAAATATTTGGTGGACTGGATGAATAGCAATTTTCAGTTGTATATTATGACGACTTAGACTCAATTTCTAGTTGATGTGATGAATGGCAGGTAGCTTTAAATGAAGATAAATATAAATTGAGGATGAGGATTAATGCGTTTGAGGATTGCGGTAGGAAAGGCGAATGGTCGACTTCGGTTATAGGGAGAATTCTAGGAAAGTGTGGTTCAACTGTAAAGAAGACCGCATATAGGACACTAGTGCGACCTATTCTTGACTACTGCTCGTTGTCTGGGATTCGTACCAGGTCGATTAAAGGAAGACATTGAAGCAATTCAGAGACAGGCTGCTAGATTTGTTACTGATAGGTTCGAACAACACGTAAGTGCTATGGCGATGTTTCGGGAACTCAAATGTGAATCCCTGAAGGGAAGACGACGTTCTTTTCGAGGACCTCTGCTGCGAAAATTTAGACGACCAGCATTTGCTGCTGACTGCAGGATGATTCAAAAAAATGGCTCTGAGCGCTGTGGGACTTAACATCTGAGGTCATCAGTCCCCTAGAACTTAGAACTGCTTAAACCTAACTAACCTAACGACATCACACGCATCCATGCCCGATGCAGGATTCGAACTTGCGACCGTAGCGGTCGCGCGGTTCCAGACTGTAGCGCCTAGAACCGCTCGGCCACCGCGGTCGGCAGGAGGATTCTGTTGCCTCAAACATACTTTGCACGTAAGGACTACGAAGATAAGATAGGAGAAATTAAGGCTCATATGGAGGCATGTAGATAGTCGTTTTTCCCTCGCTCTACTTGCGAGTGGAATAGGAAAGGAAGTGACTGGTGGTTGTAAGGGTAGCCTCCGCCACGCGTTATAAGGTGGATTGCGGAGTATCGATGTAGATGTTGATGTATATTTGGAATCAGTATTTATATCCATGTCCATGCTAACAAATCTACATGTTCTGTCGTATAAACATGTTTTGTTGTCAGCTTTAGATTGATCATGTCGTTTGAACATATGTAGAGGCTGATTGTGAACAAGATTAGTGTAATTAGTCAACTCCTCTAGCCTATCAATATTTTCCTGGTGTATTTTATAAACGTAGTACCTGAACATTCTATTGCTCAAGTTCTCCTACAGGACAAATGTGCTTGAATTTTTGAATTACCTGCCAGAACAATTGAAATAATAGTGTGCTGAGGGAGGTAAGTGTCGGTCACTGGCCACTTTAAACTTGCGTGAATTTTCAATTCCTGGCTATTTTTCAATGTGGGATAAGGCATATGTATGATTCCTGTATTTTCAAATTTCCCTCCATTTTAACCCCAGACACGTGGGTTGTGAAGTGACAGGAGTGTTGTAGGTGACTGCAGCGCCACTACAAACAACATAGTAGTGATGGATATCGGAAGTACTATTTTGGATTTTTCATTTTCGCACAATTATTTTTAGTATATGGCTTGTCGACTCTTGGGTTCTAGAGTTGAGACTCAATGCCCACGGTCAGCAACGGTACAGGGGCAGAAGAGTGATTCTGGGGTTGGGTGGGCGGCTGCATGTGCAAGGCTCATGCAAGTGTACTATCTCACCATTTTGAACTTGAATTTCCCTCCAATGTGTGTTTAACGACGGCAGTAGTCGAGTGGTAGGTCTTGCTATTGTATGCAAACATGTGCTCCGTGGGTTCTATACTTAGCCCACGTTACCTGAAAGCCGTGCAGGCAACTCCAGTATCCATCTGGTCTGCCATCTTGGAACACAGTCTGTGTTACGATCCTCAGTCTTGGATTTTATTCGTAGCACAACCGATCTGGCAACAAGGCAGGCAGTGACAAGCTCCACCATCTTAGATTATGACGTCATAGGGTTTGGCAAACGCAATAGGACAAGTCGCCTATGTTCGCAATATTTGACTTTTTGAATTTGCAGACATTTTTAATGACCCGCTGTTTTATACATAGGGCAGTTTGCCTTGGCTATGTTTGTTGTGGCATCAGAGGGATTGGTGGTGGAGGGGGGGGGGGGGGAGGAGGCTGGGGAGAGAAAATCTGGCAACATTGCATGGTAACATCAGCGTTCATGTCATCGGAAACCTGACAAAATTTGCAGCCCCCTTATGTATTGTTTTCCGCCCTCATATTACCAGGCCCTACATCGACATTTCTATGGCTACATACACTCCTGGAAATTGAAATAAGAACACCGTGATTTCATTGTCCCAGGAAGGGGAAACTTTATTGACACATTCCTGGGGTCAGATACATCACATGATCACACTGACAGAACCACAGGCACATAGACACAGGCAACAGAGCATGCACAATGTCGGCACTAGTACAGTGTATATCCACCTTTCGCAGCAATGCAGGCTGCTATTCTCCAATGGAGACGATCGTAGAGATGCTGGATGTAGTCCTGTGGAACGGCTTGCCATGCCATTTCCACCTGGCGCCTCAGTTGGACCAGCGTTCGTGCTGGACGTGCAGACCGCGTGAGACGACGCTTCATCCAGTCCCAAACATGCTCAATGGGGGACAGATCCGGAGATCTTGCTGGCCAGGGTAGTTGACTTACACCTTCTAGAGCACGTTGGGTGGCACGGGATACATGCGGACGTGCATTGTCCTGTTGGAACAGCAAGTTCCCTTGCCGGTCTAGGAATGGTAGAACGATGGGTTCGATGACGGTTTGGATGTACCGTGCACTATTCAGTGTCCCCTCGACGATCACCAGTGGTGTACGGCCAGTGTAGGAGATCGCTCCCCACACCATGATGCCGGGTGTTGGCCCTGTGTGCCTCGGTCGTATGCAGTCCTGATTGTGCCGCTCACCTGCACGGCGCCAAACACGCATACGACCATCATTGGCACCAAGGCAGAAGCGACTCTCATCGTTGAAGACGACACGTCTCCATTCGTCCCTCCATTCACGCCTGTCGCGACACCACTGGAGGCGGGCTGCACGATGTTGGGGCGTGAGCGGAAGACGGCCTAACGGTGTGCGGGACCGTAGCCCAGCTTCATGGAGACGGTTGCGAATGGTCCTCGCCGATACCCCAGGAGCAACAGTGTCCCTAATTTGCTGGGAAGTGGCGGTGCGGTCCCCTACGGCACTGCGTAGGATCCTACGGTCTTGGCGTGCATCCGTGCGTCGCTGCGGTTCGGTCCCAGGTCGACGGGCACGTGCATCTTCCGCCGACCACTGGCGACAACATCAATGTACTGTGGAGACCTCACGCCCCACGTGTTGAGCAATTCGGCGGTACTTCCACCCGGCCTCCCGCATGCCCACTATACGCCCTCGCTCAAAGTCCGTCAACTGCACATACGGTTCACGTCCACGCTGTCGCGGCATGCTACCAGTGTTAAAGACTGCGATGGAGCTCCGTATGCCACGGCAAACTGGCTGACACTGACGGCGGCGGTGCACAAATGCTGCGCAGCTAGCGCCATTCGACGGCCAACACCGCGGTTCCTGGTGTGTCCGCTGTGCCGTGCGTGTGATCATTGCTTGTACAGCCCTCTCGCAGTGTCCGGAGCAAGTATGGTGGGTCTGACACACCGGTGTCAATGTGTTCTTTTTTCCATTTCCAGGAGTGTAGATTCAAAGGCTCTGCTTCACTACATTCTCTACTTCTGGAGGCAGGTCATCGAGAAATAAAGATGTCATCTGCATTACACCAAACTAATTACGTTCATTAACATTATAATTAACAATAGGAATGTTGATGTTTCTATAGTCTTTAGTCTGAACTCTGGATTGGTACAACTCTGCATGATACTCTATCCTGTGCAAACCTATTCATCTCCAAATAACTATTGCACTGTTCATCCTTTGGAACCTGATTACTGTATCCATCTCTTGGTCACCCTCTATAGTTCCTCCCCCCCCCCCACCCCCCCACACCACTCCCACAAACACACACTTCTCTCCAATACTAAATTTGTGATCCCTTGATATCTTATTAACCGATTCCTTCTTTTAGTCAAGTTGTGCCACAAATTTATTTTCTTCCAAATTCTGTTGAGTACCTTCTCATTGGTTACATGATATTCTCATCTAATCGTCAGCCTAATACTGTAGCACCACATTTGAGAAGTTTATATTCTCTTTTTCTCTAAGCCATTCACCGTCCACATTTCACGTCCGTACCAGGTTACAGTCCAAACAAATACCTTTAGAAAAGACTGCCTCACACTTAAATCTGTATTCGACGTTACCAAATTTCTCTTCCTTTGGAGACGCTAATCTTGTCATTGCCAGTCTACATTTTATATTTTCTCTACTTTGATCATCATCACTTATTTTACTGCTCATATAGCAAAACTGATCTACTACTTTCAGTGACCGATTTCTTAATGTAATTCCGCTAGCGTCGCCTGATTTAATTAGACCTCATCCCGTTACAGTTGATTTCATTTTGTTAATGTTCATCTTATACCCGCCTTTCAAGACATTGTCCATTGCATTGAACTGCTCTTTCAAGTTCTTTGCTGCGCCTGCTAGAATTACGAAGTCATCAGCAAACTTCAATTATTTTCTTTCTTCTCCTTGAACATTCCCTTTTCCGATTTTTGCTTCGTTTTCCTTTACTGCTTGCTCAGTGTGCAGATTGAATAACAATGAGGACAGGCTACAATCCTGTCTCACTCCCTTCTCACCCATGCTTCCCTTCAAGGCCCCTCGACACTTACAATTGGTTTCTTTCGCTCCCTGTATTTTACCGTGCTTCTTTCAGAATTTCAAAGAGTGTATTCCAGTTGATACTGTCAAAAGTATTCACCAAATGTACAAGAACTATAAACGTAGGTTTGCCCTTCCTCAGCCTTTCCTCAGCTTATCATATCGTAGGGTCAGTATGTCTCGAATGTTTTTAGATTCTCCGGATTCCAAACAGATCGTTCCCGACATCAGCTTCTACCAGTTTTTCCGTTTTCCTGTGAATATTTCGTGTTAGTATTTTGCAACAGTGAATTATTAAACTGATAGTTCGAAAATTGGAATTATTACATTCTTCTTGATGCCTGAAGGTATTTCGCCGGTCTCATACATCTTGCACGCCAGGTGGAATAATTGTATAATGGGTTGCTCTACCAGCGTTATCAGTAGTTCTGAAGGAATGTCGTCTGTTCCAGTGGCCTTGTTCCGAATTAGGTCTTTCGGTGCTCTGTTGAATTCTTCTTACTGTATCACATCTCCATCACCTTCATCTGCGTTCTCTTTCCTTCCTATAATATCACCTTGAAGTTAGTTTCCCTAGTATTGCCCCTCTATACACTCCATCCACCTTTGATTTCCCTTCTTTGCTTAGTACTAGTATTCCATCCGAGTTCTTGATATTCATAGAGCTGCTTTTCGTTACTCCAAACGGCTCTTTAACGTTCCTACTGGCGGTATCTTTCTCCTAATTATATATGCTTCTGTATCCTCCCATTTGTCCTCCAGTCATTCGTGTTTAGCTATTTTGCATGTTCTACCAACCTTATTTTGTAGAAGTCTGGATTTCCTTTCGCCTGCTTCATTTGCTGCATTTTTATATTTTCTCCTTTTCTCACTTAAATTCAATATCTCCCGTGATATCCATGAATTTCTACTAGATCTTGTCTTTTTCCCTGTTTGATCCTCTGCTGCCTTCACTATTTCATCTCCCAGAACAAGCCATTCGTATTCTACTGTATTCACCTGTTTCATCCAATGCTCCCTTTGAAACTTTCAGACAGCCTCTGGGCCTCTCAACTTATCTAGATCCCAAATCCTTAACTTCCTTCCTATTTGGAACTTCTTCAGTTTTAATCTACAGTTCATAACCAATAAATTGTTTTCATAGTTCACATCTGAACCTGGAAATGTCTCACATTTTGTAATCTGGTCCTGACAACACTGCCTTACCATGATATGATCAATATGAAACCTTCTCGCGTTTCCAGGTCTCTTCCACGTATACAACATTCATTCATGATTCTAAAACCAAATGATAGCAATGATTAAATTATACCCTGTGCACAATTCTACCACGCGGCTTCTTCCTTCATTCCTTTGCCCCAGTCCATATTCATCTACTATTTTTCCTTCTCTTCCTACTACCGAATAGTCCCCCATCACAATTACATTTTCCTTTCCCTTACCTATCTGAATCAGTTCTCTTCTATCAACACACATTCTTTCCATCTCATCTGCGGATCTAATCGGCATATAAACTTGTGGTTTGCGTTAGTTTCGTGCCAATCTTGGGCTGGCTCTGAGCACTATGGGACTTAACTGCTGAGGTCATGAGTCCCATAGAACGTAGAACTACTTAAACCTAACTGACCTAAGGACATCACACACATCCATGCCCGGAGCACGATTCCAACCTGCGACCGTAGCGGTCGCGCGGTTCCAGACTGTAGCGCCTAGAACCGCTCGGCTACACCGGCCGGTTGCCAATCATGCTTACGACAATGCCTTCACAGTGCTGTCTGTAGTTGCTTACCCAGATTCCTATTTCCTTATTCATTAGATCTGCTCCTGCATTAGCACTATTTGATTTTGTATTTTGAACCCTGTACTTACCTGACCAGAAGTACCTTCCTCCTGGCACCTGACTTCACTAATCGCCACTCTGACTCCAACCCATCCATTTTTCCTTTTCAAATTTTCTATCCTACCTGCCCGATTAAAGGATCTAACATCCCACGTTCCAACCTGTAGATGGCGGTTTTTTTTCTGATGACGATATCCTCCTGAGTAATCCCCGCCTGCAGATCAGAAGGGGGGACTATTTTACTTCCGGAATATTTTACCGAATAGGATGTCATCATCGTTTATTCATACAGTAGAGCAGCACGCCCTCGTGCAAAATAATGGCTGTAGTTTCCTCGTGATTTCAGCCGTTCGCAGTACCAACACAAGGCCATAGAGGTTGATGTTACAAAGCCAAATCAGTCAATAACCCAGGCGGTTCCCTCTGCAGCTACTGATAAGACTGTTACCCCTCTTCAGGAATAACAAATTTGTGGCCTCTCAACAGGTACCTTGAAAGGGTCCCGTAGCCACCTTTCATTAGTCCGGTATCCCATTTTCACTAGTATTTCCTTCCTTGTTTCTCTTTTCTCACAATTATCATAGTGGTGTGATTGAATGAATGTGGTTGTGTGTCACGTTGCTAGACGGTGGCGTAGTCTGCTGCAAAAAGTCTGCGATAGTCGTACAGATTCAGCAGGAGTTGTACAGAATAGCCAACTCTCGTAATGGTCGAGTAGGCAAAGAGGTTTTCGCTACTTGTGAGAAATCCCCCTGCGTTACGCTGGTGGCGGAAATGGCATCTTTGGGTTGTCCAGGCCACGCGGAGCGTGGAAGAGGCTGGAGAAGAAGCGGGTGGCAGTCTGCCGCCGGTACGGGAAGCGTCCACAGCTGTGCTCCAGTCGAAGAAGGGTGAGTTAGACTGACCGCGTGGCGCGTTGTTACTTGGCGAGGGGAGAGCTGTTAGCTTTTGGTCTCGCTTTTCAACTCTGAAAGATTACTTTGCCTTGTCGCAGCAAGGAATGCAAAACTTTGGCAGATGTTTCACTTCGTAAATTTCTATAGCAGACTTGGATGCACCGGAAGAGCGCCACACAAAGGTGTCGATAAGAAGTGAGCACTCGCTTCTGTATGAATGTCTGTTTGCCTTCAGCTGTGCCTCTATAAGCTTTCATTTTTCTAAATACTAATAGCTTTGCCTTCTCGTAAATTTTCCTTGCTTAATGTATCTTTCGTCCGTGTGGAGCCGACCACGTGGATAAACATTAAAGTTTTGTTGGGCTACCGTCATCACTAACTGTCCGGTCTCATGCTTGTTTTAAAGAACTTCAACCGCTCATGATTGTGTGATGTGACATTGTTGCAACTTGGACACGATACCTACGAAGTGCGTCTCCACAAACCACGTGGGCACGCGGGTGTACTGCGAAACGTGTACCGCTTTACGAGTTATTGCGATCAGGCAACAGCAGTGGTATGAATGATTCACACCAATGATTTTAGGAGTAGATTATAACGGTGAATGTATCGATGCTTTCCTTTAATGTCTTAGGAATAAATGATTTTATCCACAATTTTCTCTTGTGTTCCGAGGTTACGTTTTTGCACCTAAGCCACTCACCTCATAGCTTTCCCGTTAACACAACCAACGCGTTTCTTTACGCACAGGTCCCGTGATTAGTTTCCTTTATTTTAAAACAAGTGCTTTAGATTAAGTTTTATTTTCAGGTGTGTTCTGGGAGCTGACCTTATGCAGTGTTCGTGCATTTTTTATTTTAAATGTTTGATTGTCGTGAACAGTGCGCGGGCAATACTATTAATTACATTGTACCCGCTATGAGCGACACCACAACGTATGCATTTTTGAGAGTTTTTGGTCGGTGATCAAATTATTTTCCGACTCGACCAAACCTTCGATTAGTTGTATGGTTAGAGTCGGTGGCGACCCTAATCTTCTCACGTTAACTTCCCAGGCAATAAGTATTTACATTCCCAATAATAACGTAATAACCCGTAGAAGCAGGTTAGTTACAACCTCTCCGTTGTGGTGGCACCATATTTATTGTTGAGGCATGCAAGCAGCCCATCAAGGCAAGGTCCATCGTTCACTTGGGCTGCGGGAGGGGGGGGGAGGGAGGGGAGTGGTCTAGGACGACGTAAAGAGATGGAATACATCGACATAAAAATCTCTCGATACACATGCTCCCTGAAAACGTGGAAATCCACTGACTTTTTACAAAACGTAGATCGTTGTGGTCCACTGTGTGGGAAACGGCGAAACTGGTTGGCTATGCGCGTGTTGCTGTCTTGAGCATCCATGGTAAGTAGTTGAACAATGATGAAATCATGAGCAGGCGACATAGCGTTGGACATCCACGCCTCATAAAATGTTGAGATAAGAGGCTGTCAGGTCTGCAAAGCAGGATGGGCAGCGATCTGTGATTTGACGGCAAAATACAGGGTGATCAAAAAGTCAGTATAAATTTGAAAACTTAATGAACCACGGAGTAATGTAGATAAAGAGGTAAAAATTGACACACATGCTTGGAAGGACATGAGGTTTTATGAGAACAAAAAACAAAGATCACAAAATGTCCGACAGATGGCGCTGGACAGCAAAACGTCAGTAACTGCTACCGTGACAGATGAGAGGTGCGCCGATATGTTACAGAATCGCATAATCCCCAGCCTGGCTGATAAACACCTGCTGGAACGTACGATGTTTATGCAGGATGGTGCTCCACCCTATATTGCTAGACTCGTGAAAGATCTCTTGCGCGCGCCGTTTGGTTATGATCGTGTGCTTAGCCGCCACTTTCGTCATGCTTGGCCTCCCAGGTCCCCAGACCTCAGTCCGTGCTATTATTGGCTTTGGGGTTACCTGAAGCCGCAAGTGTATCGTGATCGACCGACATCTTTAGGGATGCTGAAAGACAACATCCGACGCCAATGCCTGACCATAACTCCGGACGTGCTTTACAGTGCTGTTCACAACATTATTCCTCGGTTACAGCTATTGTTGAGGAATGATGATGGACATATTGAGCATTTCCTGTAAAGAGCATCATCTTCTCTTTGTCTTACTTTGTTATGCTAATTATTGCTATTCTGATCAGATGAAGCGCCATCTATCGGACATTTTAAAACTTTTGTATTTTTTTGGTTCTAATAAAACCCCATGTCATTCCAAGCATGTGTATCAATTTGTACCTCTCTATCTACATAATTCCGTGATTTATTCAGTTTTCAAATTTATACTGACTTTTTTGATCACCCGGTACATCGTTGATGCAGGTAAAAGTATTTCAGAGTACACTCTTCAGCGTCCATGGTTGAATATCGGGCTACATGGGAAGAAGTAAGTATCGCCTGCCGCTGAGTCGTAATGACATCGTCAATTACGATTGGAGTTGGCATGGTATCACCTAGATGGAGCCGTGGATCAATGTAAACGTGTCACCTTGTTGGATGTTTCACGTTTCTTGTTACATCAGGTCTACAGTGGCGTACAAATACTCCGTCATCCAGGTGGACGGCTGCTCGAAACATACACCATGCCAAGGACGCGGGCGAGCGGGGTCAGTACTGTACCATGTGAGACATTCGGCTGGGCTTCCGTGGGATCTGTGGTTGTAATCGAAGGAATCGTGACAGTCGTGAACTACCAGAACATTATTGCTGACCACCTGTAACCTTTCATGCTTTATGTCCTCCCAGATGGCGATGGCGTCTTACGACCGAATAACTGTCCTTGTTACAAGGCGGGAATCGTGTTACAGTGACTTGAGGAGCAAAATAGTGAATTGAGGTTGACGCTTCGGCCACCAAATTCGCATGGTGTGAACCTTGGGATACTATCGGACGCCAACTCCCCATTCCCAATCCACCAGCCTCAAGAATTGTGTGACCTGTTCGTAGACATACCTCCGGGAACCTATTGAGGATTTGTCGAATCCATGCCATGTCTTATTACACATACATATATTCTAATGTGAAGCAGACGGCGATCTTCGTAAAAGAATTCTTAATCCTAATGATATAACGTGTTACTTTTAAAATCAATTTAGTTGTTTAAAATTGTTACTTTTCATGTTTGTGTATCAGAAGAATATCAACACAGCGTCAATCCATCTATGTATAAAGACAGTGAAATAAGCAACAAAAAGAAACAAAAGAGAAATTGACAGCTTGGAGTCTAGCTTCGTCTGAGCCAGTACAATTTACGAACCATTTTTGCATTGCTTTTGGGCTGATCCACAACATACACAGCATGGTGTTTGACCACTTTTTTGACTTCTTCCTGAATACCGACAAAACATGAAGACTTTGGAAAGTGAACATAAATTATTTTTCAGACCTTCTTTTTTCATATATTAGAGGCTCGATAGAGAGAAATTATTCAAATGCAGTTTCAGAAATTTATAAGGATTTTATTATTATTACCGTCATCTCCACTCCAGATCACGGCTTATAGAAATTGCTAACGCCATTGATGCCGCTTTTTGTTAAAGACAGGATGGGGAGTGGGTCCCAAGAGCTGCACTGTTGTTTCTCGCCAACGCTTTTCATGCATTTTTGATTAACATACCTTTAATCGATTCCATTTTTTACCATAATTACCGATGTTCCATATTTGCTCTCTGATTACATTAACATTCATATCAGGTGCGTTACTGACAAAATTTTGTTCTCTCGCAGCTTTAATTTTCTATGGGTTTGCAGTTACCGCTACCTTTCCAAAGAGATCAATCTTAATTTATGAATTGTTTCAGCTTCCCGTGTTTTTCGACACTGCTGAACTGTGTTTTGACTACTTTAGTTATGAATTTTTAAGAAATATTAATGCATAATATTGCTGTATTAAGTCAAGTGTCACAAACATTTTTAGAAAATAGCATTTTGCTGTTGTTTTAGAGATAAAAAATATATTTAACAAGATCTCGTTGGTACAGTTACCGTTGGCAAATGGGACCACGAAGACTTTGTACCCAAAATGCCTACTAAATGTAGAAGCTTCTGTAAATGGGGGCCAGCGGGTGTGGTCGAGTGGTTCTAGGCACTTCAGTCTGGAACCGCGCGACCGCTACGGTCGCAGGTTCGAATCCTGCCTCGGGCATGGATGTGTGTGATGTCCTTAGGTTAGTTAGCTTTAAGTAGTTCTAAGTTCTAGGGGACTGATGACCTCAGATGTTAAGTCCCATAGTGCTCAGAGCCATTTGAACCATTTGTAAATGGGGCAAACAAGGTTACTACGTTTGCTAGTGCATGTAAATAACATTTTTAACTGCAAAACGAATTGAAATACGTACACTGATTTCCACTCATAGCGGCAAGCAGTATAAGTTGGAACTCATCGGCCACTTCCAATACTGTTGCTCTCTACATCCATTTAGAACTCATTGTTACGTTGCTTGATGATAATGAATTACATTTCTTCAGCTAGTTATACAGATATGTAAATGCGTTATTATATAACACGAGTAACAGCAATGTTAAACAGTTCTAAAATGGTTGTTGCAATAAGCAAAATATTTAACACTCATCTTATTTTTTGGATATACACTCCTGGAAATGGAAAAAAGAACACATTGACACCGGTGTGTCAGACCCACCATACTTGCTCCGGACACTGCGAGAGGGCTGTACAAGCAATGATCACACGCACGGCTCAGCGGACACACCAGGAACCGCGGTGTTGGCCGTCGAATGGCGCTAGCTGCGCAGCATTTGTGCACCGCCGCCGTCAGTGTCAGCCAGTTTGCCGTGGCATACGGAGCTCCATCGCAGTCTTTAACACTGGTAGCATGCCGCGACAGCGTGGACGTGAACCGTATGTGCAGTTGACGGACTTTGAGCGAGGGCGTATAGTGGGCATGCGGGAGGCCGGGTGGACGTACCGCCGAATTGCTCAACACGTGGGGCGTGAGGTCTCCACAGTACATCGATGTTGTCGCCAGTGGTCGGCGGAAGGTGCACGTGCCCGTCGACCTGGGACCGGACCGCAGCGACGCACGGATGCACGCCAAGACCGTAGGATCCTACGCAGTGCCGTAGGGGACCGCACCGCCACTTCCCAGCAAATTAGGGACACTGTTGCTCCTGGGGTATCGGCGAGGACCATTCGCAACCGTCTCCATGAAGCTGGGCTACGGTCCCGCACACCGTTAGGCCGTCTTCCGCTCACGCCCCAACATCGTGCAGCCCGCCTCCAGTGGTGTCGCGACAGGCGTGAATGGAGGGACGAATGGAGACGTGTCGTCTTCAGCGATGAGAGTCGCTTCTGCCTTGGTGCCAATGATGGTCGTATGCGTGTTTGGCGCCGTGCAGGTGAGCGCCACAATCAGGACTGCATACGACCGAGGCACACAGGGCCAACACCCGGCATCATGGTGTGGGGAGCGATCTCCTACACTGGCCGTACACCACTGGTGATCGTCGAGGGGACACTGAATAGTGCACGGTACATCCAAACCGTCATCGAACCCATCGTTCTACCATTCCTAGACCGGCAAGGGAACTTGCTGTTCCAACAGGACAATGCACGTCCGCATGTATCCCGTGCCACCCAACGTGCTCTAGAAGGTGTAAGTCAACTACCCTGGCCAGCAAGATCTCCGGATCTGTCCCCCATTGAGCATGTTTGGGACTGGATGAAGCGTCGTCTCACGCGGTCTGCACGTCCAGCACGAACGCTGGTCCAACTGAGGCGCCAGGTGGAAATGGCATGGCAAGCCGTTCCACAGGACTACATCCAGCATCTCTACGATCGTCTCCATGGGAGAATAGCAGCCTGCATTGCTGCGAAAGGTGGATATACACTGTACTAGTGCCGACATTGTGCATGCTCTGTTGCCTGTGTCTATGTGCCTGTGGTTCTGTCAGTGTGATCATGTGATGTATCTGACCCCAGGAATGTGTCAATAAAGTTTCCCCTTCCTGGGACAATGAATTCACGGTGTTCTTATTTCAATTTCCAGGAGTGTATTTGTGGTTTCAAACTCTGTCTACTCCAGGAGATGATACAACGATCCAGATTTTTAGAACATCAGTGAGAATAATTATTCACATTTTCGTAATTTATTTATTATCACCCAGACATGGCAAACAATGAAATTTAAGCATCACCTTTCCGCATTTCGCTAAAGACGATCTTTTTGCTAGCAAACACACATTTTATACTAATCACTGTCCTCAGTTAACATATTCGTAAAATATTTCGAATTCTTTTTCAATCAAAACTATAGTTTCCAACATAAAAGTCCTACATTACGCACATTATGTCCATGGCACGAAGGGTGATATAGACGAACAATTCTGCCTCTAAGCAGAGACTGTTCCAGACAAGCTCGAAATAAAGACTAAGTTATCTTGTAGCACTTACTACAAATGATATATTACAGCATGAAATTCTAGATTATTCCAGAACCAGTAATTGGCCAAATTAACTTTTATAGTTAAAAATGGAAATGCCGTGTGGCTAGGGCCTCCCACCGGGTAGACCGTTCGCCTGATGCAAGTGTTTCGAGTTGACGCTACTTCGGCAATTTGCATTTCGATGGGGATGAAATGAAGATAAGAACAACACGACACCCAGTCCCTGACAGGAGAAAATCTCCGACCCAACCGGGAATCGAACCCGGGCCGTTAGATATGACATTCCGTCGCGCTGACCACTCAGTTGCCAGGGGCGGACTACTTTTGTAGGAGGAAGGAGTATATAGAGGGACTATATAAGGGCGGTGTACTTGAGGGCAATGTTATGGAAACGGAAGAGGACGTAGAAGAAGATGAAATGGGAGATACGATACTGCGCGAAGTGTTCGACAGAGCACTGAAAGATCAAAGTCGAAACAAGGCCGCGGGAGTAGACAACATTCCGTTAGAACTACTTATAGCCTTGGGAGAACCGGTCCTGACAAAACTCTACCATCTGGTGAGCAAGAGGTATGAGGCAGGCGAAACACCCTCAGACTTCATGAAGAATATAATAGTTCCAATCCCAAAGAACGCAGATTTTGAAAGGTGTGAAAATTAACGAACTATCGGTTTAATAAGTCACGGCTGCAAAATACTAACACGAATTCTTTACAGACGAATGGAAAATCGGGTAGAAAACGAACTCGGGGAAGATCAGTTTGAATTCAGTAGAAATGTTGGAACACGTGAGGCAATACTGCCCCTACGACTTATCTTAAAAGAAAGATTAAGGAAAGACAATCCTAAGTGTCTAGCATTTGTAGACTTAGAGAAAGCTTTTGACAATGTTGAATGGAATACTCTCTTTCAAATTCTGAAGGTGGCAGGGGTAAAATAAAAGGAGCGAAAGGCTATTTACAATTTGTACAGAAACCAGATGCCAGTTCTAAGAGTGGAAAGGCATGAAAGGGAAGCAGTGGTTGGGAAGGGGGTGAGACAGGGTTGTAGCCTCTCCCCGATATTATTCAATTTGTATATTGAGCAAGCAGTAAAGGAAACAAAAGAAAAATTCGGATTAGGAATTAAAATCCATAGAGGAGAAATAAAAACTGAAGTTTGCCGATGACACTGTCATTATGTCAGAGACAGCACAGGACCTGCAAGAGCAGTTGAACGGAATGGACAGTGTCTTGAAAAGAGGATATAAGATGAACGTCAACAAAAGCAAAACAAGGATAATGGAACTCAGTCGAATTAAATCGGGTGGTGCTGAGGGAAGTAGATTAGGAAATGAGATACTTACAATAGTAAACGTGTTTTGCTATTTGGGGAGCAAAATAACTGATGATGGTCGAAGTAGAGGGGGTGTAAAATGTAGACAGGCAATTGCAAGTAAAGCGTTTCTATAGAAGAGAAACTTGTTAACATCAAGTATAGATTTAATGTCAGGAAGTCTTCTGTAACAGTATCTGTATGGAGTGTAGACATGTATGGATGCGAAACATGGACGATAAATAGTTTAGACAAGAAGAGAATGGAATCTTCCGAAATGTGGTGCTACAAAACACTGCTGAAGATTAGATGGGTAGATCACTTAACTAATGATGAGGTACTGAATAGAACTGAGAAGAGAAATTTGTGGCACAATTTGACTAGAAGAAGGGATCGGTTGGTAGGACATGGTCTGAGGCATCAAGGGATCACCAGTTTAGTATTGTAGGGCAGCGTGGCGCGTAAAAATCGTATAGGGGGTCAAGAGATGAACACACTAAGCAGATTCGGAAGGATGTAGGTTGCAGTAGGCACTGTGAGGTGAAGAAGCTTGCACAGGATAGAGTAGCATGGAGAGCTGCATCAAACAAGTTTCTGGACTGAAGACCACAATAACAAAACACACAGTTTTCTGCATACATGAGTAAACATCTGCAAAGAAAACACGCCTCTTGAGATTAGTAAAATTTTAATATTAAAAATAATTGTATATTATTGTACATAACTTTGAAATAGAATTTTTGTAACAATTATAGAGTATGCCACAGCACCAAAATGATATACATTTTATGTATTCTTTCATACGACTTTTTTTTATGAAAAATTGAGTTTCCTTTTGAAAAATTTTAACATTTCTTTATTTAATGGATAATAAAATGTAATGAAATTCTCTAACCGCAATATTGTAAAGTGCGGAATATAGACCATTTCTGGTAAAGTAAAACATATGGAATTTAGATGCAAATTAATTCTTTTAAAATAAAAACTAAATTAACGTTCCTAATTATTACAGAAAGACTTGCAAAGATCTGAAATTTAAATATTTCCATACACTATACGAGTGCCATAGGCTCCCCTTTTGTACTCTACTTAGTTTTAGGTGAAACATAGCTGCAAAAAAGATTGAATCGCAAATTTCGTTAAACAGGCCTCGTATGGAAATCTGTTATTGATCAAAGATCTCCATAATTATGGTTCTTTATACACTGCACCTTGGCGAAATACATTGACAAAGATTAAGACATGGAAGAGAGACCAAAGGGTATAAGTTAGGAGCAATTTACATCAGCAGGAAGATATATATCTACTGTCTGCCCCTATTGCGGCGGGCAGACATTAACAAAACAGCGTTCATAAGAACAAGAAAATTCGGGTTCTGTGTAAAATGGCTAAGTAGATCTAAAGATTAGCAGTGAAGCAGTTTGGCTCTAAAATGAAGGACAAGAAAGCTAAAGCTAAGATTTTTAATCCCGCCTTTCATTAATTTATAATGTTAACAGATTATTCTGTGATTCTACATTCTGCACGCTATGCACACATTCGAATGGATGACAGAGAAATGACGTCCTGATGGGATTCGTGTCATGTTACAAGAAGTACGGCGAGGAATCGGCACTATTCTTAGCTTACAATTATAAGCTTCTCAAATAGTGAGCAGTTTGATGTAACAAGAGAAAAGCACAGTTTTCTCCTGTTGGTAAGAAAGTTTGTGCACTCCGCTATGACCCACAGAACTATGCTGGCAGGAGCTTACGTATGTGCCAGGGCAGGAGGAAGAGCAGTCCACAACATAGGGATGATGGAGGAGGGGGCATAGGTGTAGGGAAGCCGACAGTCCTAGAGGAGACAGCTGTGATGAAAAACAGCGCAGGACCCCTAACAAGACGTCCGCCCCCGACAGCTGAATGGTCAGCGTGACGGATTTTCTCCGCCCAGGGACTGGGTGTTGTGTTGTCCTCATCATCATCCTATCATCCTCATCGACTGCAGGTCGCCGAAGTGGCGTTAAATTGGAAGACTGGCACCCAGCGAACGGTCTACCCGATGGGGGGCCCTAGCCATACCATTGAATAAATAAATAAATAAATAAATAAATAAACAAACCTAACAAGACCTGAAGAGATGGATACCTAGCCGTAGTGAAGGCAACCATCCCAAAAGAAAAGCAGCTGTGCTGGGATACTTAAAGGCGGCGGCCCCACAACCTAGCTACCCTGGCGACAGTCCTGTATCCTGTAACAGGGGAGTTACAACATTATGACGATGTAATTAACATCTGCATTCTATAGGTTTCTAAAACTCGCAAGTAATGAGGCACTCATGCGTATAGTAACGTAACAAACGTGTTTGGTTCTTCGATTTTTTGACGCATAGGACCTAGCACGCTAACTGAATGGGAAGGCCGATCATAGACGATGGTCGAGGTTGCCCCAAGAGAGCGTGGAACGCAATAGGACCATACGTATTCTGTGTACGCATACGTTAACAACTTCTCACGTTTTATGAGAAACGCCATTCTTTAGAGACGAGACAACTGTGAAATTTTATTTTATGCGTAACTAAAGAATCCCAAAACGTTTAAACGAAATATCCACCTGGGGTGATTAATTGCAGTCAGCCATTAATATGTTTGAATGTATAGCCATGAGCATTCGTAGTACGAAAATACCATTAGGTATTTTTGAGTACAGAATTATTGCTATACTGTTGGACTATGTACCATCGATTAAATATGTAGATATTAAAGTTATTGGGAAGTTCTGTGCTACTACTTTTTGTTAGCCCCATGTTGATAAGATATGTATGCGTTTATAGGTTGAAAATGCACCCTAGAATGGGCAACTGGTTTGCTTGACTTAAATTTATTAGCTATAAACAATGAAATTAGGTGTAGAAGCTAGACGGACTCATGAAAGTATATATCTGAGTGCAGTGTTTTCAAACAATAAAATAAAATGATTAGGTGAATAAGTGACTGAAAGCTTATAAGACACATTAAAACTGCTTTGTTTTGACAAAATTTATGTATTTTGAACAGTGGCTAAATTGTTCATAGTTATTCTTTAGAGAATTACGTAATACCCCAGTATGAGATGTTTAAATCAAAACAACTTATCACAAACTACATTGGCGATATTAGTAGCTTTGAGATGAATGGAATATTGGTACACTTTTTACTTGGGTATGTTATTACGCTTCATTACCAGTTGGTGAGTGGCCAGTGTGTTGGTTTTGAGTGATTCGAACATAGGGAGAGAGAGAGAGAGAGAGAGAGAGAGAGAGAGAGAGAGAGAGAGAGAGAGTGTGTGTTTTTGAGAGGGAGGGAGGGAGACAGACAGACATACAGACGGCAGGTAGTGGCAGTACTCTGGTAGGATTGGACGTGGCTTTTTGCAGCAGTCACTGATATTTATCGTTTACACAAAGTCTTGAGCGACATTACAGGTGACGTTTAGGTGCCCCACTTGACGCGTAACGGTAAAATGTCCCATATTAGCTATGTCTCAATATCTCTAGCTGGCCCTAGAGCTCCGACACCCTGGGCGTATTTTTTGTTTTAATTGTCCAGTTCGGATTCTTGAGTAAACCAATCGAATTATTTTCCATAAACTTTCATTACCTAGAGTACTTATTTCTTCTTACACGTTTCAAGAGGTGCCCAAAAATGTTCCCTCTAAAACCGTTCCACAATAATGCTTGATTTGCTGAATTCTTCTCAGAACGTGACCACCATGTTATGTTCGGTCATAACGCTTGTGGTTCTCGGTGCTGTGATCGACACAGGTCCCTATGGCAACTGAAATAGCATCCTGGTGGTCGACTTGAGGTGTTTCTGTCTGTCGAGATCCATTCTTTCTTATCTCCAGGTCTTCCCAAGTATAGATAAACTATAAATCTTAGATACAGTGTAGCTGAAAAAGAGGATCCCATAGAAGAACCTTATGCAATCTGTTCTTGAGAACAGGTGAATATTGACTGCACTAATCGGACGAAGAGAGCGAAAGACACTTACGGGAATACTGTTAGGATTGTAACTGGTCAGTTTGGTTTGTACGAGCATGTTTTGGAAACGTTTATGGATCATACATAGCAAACTTTTGAAGAAAATGTCAACTCTCTTTTCACGAAGTTCTACTACGGAAGAATCAATTTTCGAAACACATTCTTAAGTGATTCTGCTGTCAGCATCGGGGAAGGGACAAAAGAAGAAGATAAGAGGCGTTACAGCGTTTATAGAGGCATACAGGCATTTACCGTCCCTTACTCTGTTTATAACCAGAACCGAAAGCTGGAGGTCAAATAGTGGTACGGCCATGCGACATACAGCAGCTTGTGAAGAATGTGTATGGATGTTGGTGGGCCTTAAAACTCGAAGCCTGACCTTGAGTAACCACTGTAGTACAAAATGAATCCAAACAAATAAGGGTAAACTGACCGATATCAAAACTGTAATATGTGTTAGAAATGTGTGTATACATGGAGAGATACATTTAAAGCGATAGGTGGCCTCGAACACAATACTGTGAGTGCACTTTTGGGCCATAGTCCAATGTAATAACGCACAAACATCTATTGTTGTTACAAGCTACGATACATGGTTACATAAACGCACACATAGCAAGGCGTCAGCAGAAAACGCGTGTCCTGCTGATTCGAACGCTCTCGGGACATAGAGGTTCAGAGAGGTTTCGTTGATGATGTGCCACGTCTTTGAAACTGATTTTGGCGGGAGTGACGATTAGCAAGGATAACGTTAATCCCACCGTTAGCAAAAATTTGGATACGTGGAATGTATTTCCCAATTTTTGGCTGACAATTAAGCTGACGAACAGAACGCAAAACGAGCGGACCCTATAGATTTCATTGATAGATGTGAGCGACAGTCATTTCTGGGAATGAGACCTACATGTCTGACGAAGGGATGGAATTATAGCTGTTATCGTTCCGTCGACGACGAGGTCATTAAAGACAAAAGCACAAGCTAGGAGTGGGAAAGATGAGGAAGGAAATAGGTTGTGCGTTTGAAATGGGACTATCTCGCCATTCACTTTAACTGATTTATAAAAATCACCTAACACCTAACTATGGCTGGATAGGCAGAGATCTGAACCACTGTCCCTCCGACTACGAGTCCCGTGTGTTACTACTGCGCCACTTCGTATCACATCTATCTAGAGTCTACGCAATAATCACTGGAGCACTGTTCAACAACTCCCCCACGTCCAGATCGTCCAGGGTCAAATTCATATCGATTATCTTCTCGACAGCAACGGTACGATCTACAGAGGATTCGTACCTGGAGGCCGAATTACCAGGGTCGAATTCTGTTGAAAACGAATGCTGCTAGGCTTCCAGAGCGTTGGGTGTCAGTTGTAAATAACTGGCACTCGCAAACAGTCATTTCCACGACAACGTCACCGCTCGCGCAACTTCTCACGCAAGACCGCTTAACTCTTCTCGAACAATCACCATGTTACCTGGATCTGGTAACTGTGGAAATCTGTACCCTCTGTCTCAAGTAACTCCTAAAAGAGACATATTTTTACGCCAGATATTCAAAGATGTGTTACATCTCTGCTGCAGTAGATTCCTCCGCTGACAGATGCCAGCTGCTTTATGAACTTCGCCAAACTGTAATGCGGGCAATGGAGATCACCTTGAAGGAGAACAAAGATTTATTGTTTGTATGTATTGCTTCATTTGGTTTTATGATACCGTTCAACGAAAATCTTAGACACACGTTTGCACCAATTGAGTTCGCGTCAGTAACACGTACCGTTGTTGGACACAATTTCGGCTGCAACGATGGCAGCTAAGTAACTTAGAGCTTCGTAACAAACTAATAACAATAATGCAGTAATTATCACATAATCAACAATGACAGCTGTCATTTCACGTTGCTCTAACAGCAGTTCCTACCTCTGAGAAGTTGTTCAGGACACAAGCAAACCTTTTCTTATTCATACTTCCCTATTTATATTACAGCCATACAACGACCGAGCACTTCTTCGCTTTACATCACATATAGAGGCAGATAACTTTCCCGGAAATGTAAAAGCATCTTGTAGCTGCCAATATTAGCCATCTGTGGAAGGGATGTTCCAAAAGATACGTCAGAAACGCATTAAAAGTTTATGAAGACGTAAGAAATAAGTTGTTGTAGCTATGATTGAAGGAACAGGAAATTTTTTTAAATGTTTTTTTCTTAACCTTGATGATGCTGTAGCTGTGTATTACAATGTAAAACATGCCGAGGAAATTCTATGCGTATGCTGGACATTGTAGTCCAAGAAGAAAGTAGAATAATTGTATGACGTCTCGTCGATAACGAGATCGTTAGAGATGAAGTACAAGCTCAGTTACGATAGAATGAGGAAAGAAATCAATAGTACTCCACTTCAAGGAATCATCCCCGTGTTCACGACAAGTGTCATCACTGTAAATCTATATCAGCTATGCTAGAGAGGAATTAGAGCCCCATCCGTCTCGTATTCGGTTCCAGTGTTCCAGTCACAGCGAAACCTCTCTTGGTGTAGTGACAAGACAAACACCGGGAGAAAAGATGGCAATCTTCCGCTAAAAGATTTTGAAGCTCTTTTCGTGCTCTTCAAGCATCTTCTTAAATTTTACTAACACGTCGCGAAATAGAACAGTTTGTTAGAATAGATAAAGATACGGAATACTGATGGCAATACCATGCAAGAAACAGTGCAGCGCTGTTACGGGTCTCAATGAATACTTCTCATGGTCGCCCCCAGGACAAAATGTACCTCATGAGCACCAAGTGTATCACGTTCCTTGCTGAGAATGTTAGAATCCACACCTCACTATCACCTAAAGGTAATAGATATTCCTTGTATGTTTCTGATGACCGTTCTTCCCCCGCACGAAGTTCTAAAACTAGTTTAGTATAATACGGGTACGAAATCTTTTACGACAGAGACCTTGGATTAAAAGTTCCATTTTAACTTATTTTACTAAAACGACGGTTTTGGAACACTTAGCTGCGGCTTTAAAGGTTCAAAATCGACTGTCAGCGTTTTTCGTTGTGAGTATTAACTTATAGGAACTACAAAAAAGTTGTTAACTACTCTCATATCATAAATTGGAAACTTCGTTACTCTGTTACGTCTGTCATGTACATGCGACATTAATAAAGCTAATGAACACTGTAACCTGCAACTGAAAGGCTTACTTTTCTTAGAGGACAGTTAGAACAGTTCAAGGGGTCTGAGAGATATAGTCATAAGCAACACTTTTATAGAAATTGAGATATTCACGCTATGACATTCTTAACGATGCCCTCCTAATCTTGGACTGATGAAGTTCCGTCTTTCTCCAACAGGTATCAGGTGATGACGTAGTGTAGCTACATACTCTGCGTCCTGGTGTCAGTTTCAGGAGATACATAGTCACAAGCCACATCAAAATGGCTGAATGCTAGCATACATCTGAACGTGCTTCGCACATTCTAGGCGCATATGGCAGTGACAGTAGTGTAAATGAGGATTCTGTTCCATTTGACAGTGATGAATTACACAAAAATATTTTTTACTGGTGATCATTATTCAGTGGCTTGTGACTTTGTTTCTTGTAACATTGCTCTCACAGCTGATCGTCGCCTTTTGTGTTTATCAGACACCTTTACAGCCTAATTTTAATGACCACTGATTGTAATAATAATAATAATAATAATAATAATAATAATAATAAGTTTTCACGGCTAAAAACTTGTAAGAATATTTTTATTATAAGTGCCATTTCAGTGGCATCTAATGATTTGTGTGGCTTGTGACTATATCTCACGCAAGTTCTGTGACTGTTTTTCTATTCATATTGTGGTGTCACCGCCAGACACCACACTTGCTAGGTGGTAGCTTAAATCGGCCGCGGTCCATTTAGTACATGTCGGACCCGCGTGTCGCCACTGTGTGATCGGAGACCGAGCGCCACCACAAGGCAGGTCTCGAGATACGGGATAGCACTCGCCCCAGTTGTACGACGACTTTGCTAGCGACTACACTGACGAAGCCTTTCTCTCATTTGCCGAGAGACAGTTAGAATAGCCTTCAGCTAAGTCCATGGCTACGACCTAGCAAGGCGCCATTAGCCTTACATAGTTTGATAGTTATCGTATGAAATGTCTCAACAAGAAGAACGATGTATACAACAAGGATAAATAAAAGTTAAGTATTCGAGGAGCTGCATACTTTTCTTATTAGCTTTCACTACTTATCCTGTTCCAGAATTCACGCCCGTCTGCGTTAGATAGCGCATTTCGGCCTCCTCTATCTACAAGGTGTTGGCACATTTACCAACACATCACATATTACACTTTGAAGTAAGTACAGCAAATGAACTATCACCTCAGAAACCAAGCTCATCAAGAAAAAGAAAGCGTAATATTGATCAGTGGAAAAATTTAGGGCCAAACGTTGACATAAAGTGGATCAGCAGTACGTGTCTTCTAAAACCAACGAGACTGTTGAGACAGCATCTTCGGGAAGTTCCTGTAGTTTTTGAATTAAATGCTATAGGAAACTAATCGGAGAAGAAAAAAGTATTTTCCACTCGTTTTGGGACATAGGAAACTTTAACACCCACAATATTTACATAACGTGTTCTATTAAAATGGTACCAAAAATGCGAAGGTTCGTTTAACTTCTTTAAACACTACTGAACCAACTGTCACAAATTTACTTTACCTTGTTCTGCTTCACAATGAGGAATTTACACTCTCAAATGAAGTTGGGTCGCACAGATCCAAAAGAAGATGGAAGAGGTTTGTATATTACATTTTACTATAAGGTATCCATTTTAACCAAATAAAATAATGTTGAAGTATAATAATAACACGAAGTAATGTATAAACTCATGTGCTATTTTTTTCATGCAAACATGGCAATCATCCACATAGATTTCAAGATGAAACCGTGAAAGGTGTCAGACTTCTTCAATGCTATACCAAAATATGTCACTGTAGCAGGCAGCAGAACCCCAAAAAAAGTATGTTTTCGATGATGTGATCTCACAATTTCATCTTTATTTCGGGATAAATACTTCGAATAATGCAAGGTAAATGGCGTCCCTACTGTCTCACAAAGCAAATTCAGGGAAATTTTTGTGTCCGAATTTAACATAGGCTTCAAACTGCCGAAAAGCGACACATGTTCAACATGTGATGCCTTTCTAACAGCAACGAGTAACCCAGAACTATTTACAGAAGAAATTACACAAAGGGAAAAAAAACATGAGTTGCATCTAAGAAAGGCTGATAGCGGGCAAAATATGATCGTGTCTTTAACTTCTCTGGCTAAATAGAATGTGAAAGAGAACCACGTAATAGAAATGGAGATACCACAAACGTTTCCCACGCCAAAACTGACAGCTGGCCCAGCATTTCAAACGACAAAAATATTGACCTACAACTACAGTATCCACGATTGTACGTCAAATAAGGGATACATGTTTCTGTAGAGTGAGAAGGATGAAGGAAGGGGTTCAAATGAAGTTGGGAGCTGTTTATTACAATACTTATACATAACTGACACTCAAGCCACATAATCACAGATAACTGTAAGGGCCAGGCAAAGAATTGGTCTCTTATTGCTCTGGAAAGGACTCTCGTTGCAACCAAAATATTTGAAGCTGTGCAGCATTATTTTCCCGTGGTAGGTCGTACTCGACTTCCTTGCGATCGTGATTTTGGTCGCATTGAACTTTATGCTAGAAACAGACGTCCAATAGTATACACGCCACATGAACTGGCAGCAGCAGTCAAATCTGCTAGTCCAAAAAATTTCATTGTGAAAAAATGCACAGACAAAACTTAAGAAGCTTGGGTGATCTGAAGTCATTAATCACGATACCCACTCTATTCAGATTTGGAGATCTCATTCGTTTTAGTGAAGCGACTCAATTTAAGTTTGAGTATAAAGATCCCTTCACACTAAGTGTGAAGCACTGCTACTCAGATATAGGAACCTTCATGCCAGTGGATCTACGTAGCAAGAGGAAAGGAAGGCCTGCTGAATCAGATCCATTTCAGATGCTAATAAAATACAGAAAGCCACTTAAAATTAATCAGAAAAAGGTTGGTGACGTACTATCTCTTATGGCATACATGCCTGCAGCATATCAAAGCTTTTTCCGGTCATGTGCTGGAAATAATGTGAACGATGGTGATGTAGAACAACTTCCTTGAGTTCACATTTTCAGTGTAAAATAAAGTATTAGATTGACTTATCTGTTATGTATGTGTGTATGTGAAAGCGCAAAAATTGTTGAAAATTACTAGTTATATAATTTTAAAAATAAAACCTTTAAAACGTATTTTGTGTTCTAAATTATTTTCAGGGAGACAGTCATAAGCCATTTTCGACAACATCATGATTAAAATGACTCTCAAATAAATGCTACATAACAGAAAGCATATAATGTATTTTATACAAAGTTTGCAATGTATTAAAGTATAACTGAAAGCAAGAAGGAAGTGTCTATTCTGTCTTCAACATTTTTATACTTTCATCAAACTTTAAAGTCGCTGAATCTCAAAATTTGTTGAATGTGGCTTATGACTATCTTTCTCAGACACCTTCAATTGTTTCCACATTTATCCACAACGTCTGATAAATTATTGTGCTGATAATGTAAAGGAGATTATCATCAATGCCATCGGAGCTACCTTAAATTTCTTGCACTTAAATTAACATTTTACTTGCTACACCAAAATCAAGTATTAAAAATGGTTGACAAGACAGTTTGAATGAAATCTTCGGTTTAGAGAAAGCCACCTGCGATGCGCTGAACCAAAGACTTAAGACTAGAGCTGCACTCTACCAAAAGTACGGTTTGGTATTGCAGGTACATTACATAAATGGCGGAGTAAGTAGTAAGGTTACCAATAGCATTTGTAGTTTTGGTAGGGAAAGAAACATGAATGAATGTGTGAGAGAAGCTGGGATCTGAAGACTTCTTTTCGTTTCTTTGTTTCTTTGATTTTCGTTCTGAACATAACTAGAAACGCACATCATTTGGTGCTCAGTGTCTATTGTGTATTTTATATCGTTACAGAAACTAAATTGCATTTTATAAGTAATAAAAATTAGTTAATTGCGTAACTTCTGCGCTTTTATGTAACCAAAGCAATTACTTTATGCAAGTCCAGTTTGCATGCACAAACATAAATATATATATATATATAAATATTCTTGCTATCTTCTACTCCTTAGAACTTTCTTCGTTATGATCAAAGACAAGAGTTTCATGTTGTTACTGATAAATGCGAAAGTTTTCATGAACAACAGAAAAATGTTTTATATAAGTTCTACGAAATACTGAAGCTATGTTCGATGTATCTTATATTGCGTTTTTTTAACCTCTTTGTTGAGGAAATTGCGTTTTCTAGCGCTGTATGATAAACTGTTGGTTTTCTTTATTTTTACAACATCCCTCTGTTTCACGTTGCAAATCAACAATTTCGAATAAACCCTTATTTAAAAATTGACAATTTCAATTTTGTAAATAAATATTATTCTCTTTTAAGTAATAGATAGGCGGATGACTTTGTAGAACAAAAATGTTGTGTGAGTTACCTGATCCCTTATATATCCTCATTTAGTTTATAGATGGTTCACTGTTTCCGGTTTGTTGGGGAATCTAGTAAGATACTGATCGCATACGTGAAGACTGTCATTATGAGATAACGCCTAGTCGGTATGCAACTTACCAAACGTACAGGTACTGTGGGTACGACCTTAGCTGAGCAAAGATACTAGTCTATGCTTACTTATGATAGTCTACAGTAGTGTACAGTAGTTTTACAACTCAGCTTGTGTCCATCCTAGCGCCTGACAGAGCCAGAGGAAAGTCTTTTCGCGCCTGTCCGAAAATGGTAGGGGTCTGTGGCCTTTAGCGATTCGTGACAGAGGGTGTAAAGTAAGGCCCCTCTCGTCTAGCGGACGGTTGAGCTCTCTTAGTGTTGATCCAGCAAGCAACCTGATGCAGTACAAATTAACTGCTTGTTTTATGGCAATTGTTGAAACAGGTCTAAAAGAGAGAACTGAGGCTATGGATGCACACTGTTGTGTCCACTTGGTTCAACGTATCGGTCAGTCGGACTCGACAGGCGAAACGCAAGTCGTTTCGTTCCATTCTGCCAACTAGCCCAAATGTGGGTTTAAGTCGCTAAATCGTACTCACCTAGGCATACTTTCAACTGGTTTGCCGCTTTCGCTTTAGTTAAATATTTGACAATCAGGAAAAGAGGAAAATATTATCTGGATCTTCGTACAGCTACAAGGACAGCCTTTACACGTAACATGGTCCGCAAATAGACACAGTATCATTTTAATACCGATACATAAATAAGCTTTCAGATACTGTGTCATTCTTCCCTGAAGTTATCATTATGGGCACCTTACCCACCGAACGTCCGTATCTTCGATCAGGTGTGATCAAGGTGACCGAAATGTATCGTAATAGTTATTGCTCTAGTTCACTTCCTATTATCTAATTTACGGATACCCAAGTAATGGAAGCACTGATTAATTTTAATGGTTGAGAAATGCCTGACTAATATGCCCGAGCTGCAACATCTGAAGCCTTATCGTTGTCTCGATTCCGTGTAGCTACGATGACAGGGTTGTAGAAAAGCATGTGTCAGCGTTAAGGCCTTAATACGCTGTGGGAAATGTAAAATTGGAGACCAGACAGTAAATCCATTTACGAGCCCTGCAACATGCATACAAAAATACGCACATCCCGTAGGATGTTTTTATTACTAGCTGTGATGATTGTGAATGCCTATTTTTGTTCCACGTTTTATAGTAGCAGGGGATTTACTTTTTTGTTTAATCGTATGCTAGGGGTACCGCGTTTCTTTGCCTGTTATGCCATGTAACTGACAGTAAAACTTCGTAGTTTAGCATAATGAAAAGGCGAGGGATCTCACGAATTCTGTGATAGACTCCATAAACGATGAGAACATACATGCATTTCAGCGTATACCTCTAATAATGTTGGTAGGCGGTGCAACACTTCTAAGGTCTCTTAAATTTAACAAAATAATCAGAACAGTAATATTTCTTACACTGAAGAGACGGAAGTGGCAAGTGCGAACGTTTATGAAGAAATACTTGCTTTATGTTGTTGACCAACAAGAGATAGTGGTTGCTTCAAGAATAAGACTAGAAATCAGGTAACTGTATGACATTTCATTAGGTTCCTATCCGCACAGTGGAATATCAAAATCAGAACGATCAACTTGTTTAATAGAGATTGAAAGAAACTAGAAGTTATGACAAGAGAATATAGTTTTTCTGCGAATAATGAAATCACCCGTCCAGTGGCACAAGAAGGAGCAACACGGTAAAAAGTGCTCTCCTTAAGTGTCAAGGTTTCAAAAAATGAAAAGAACGGAAAGTTAGGACGAGAAATAATACCGACACATTGCCAGAGAGCTTTGAACGATATTATGGCAAATACATAAACAAAAGGAAATTAAGTAAAAAACCGAATATATATGGGATACCTAGCGACAGGTCAAGTGCGACAGGGAAACAAGACACATGTGCTTTGCCGAAGGCCAGCCATTTGCTGCCTACCGTTCTTCCACAGCGTTTTGATGCTAGGCCTGCATATATCGAACTCCTCTCAATATCCACCCTAAAATTAACATACCCATAAACTTTTGTAAGATCGTTGGCTGACACTGTGGGCACCTCTGTGCATTTTCTTTTATTTAGGAACAAAACCCAAAGTTAAAATACTTAAATGGCTAAGTATAGATTCCAAGAACTTCCTAAATTAAAGGAAATAAGAGTGTAGCAAAATATGTCGACACTACACACAGAAAATACAGAAACGTACGATTAATAACTGAAACGTAAATAACATTAGTGGTGCAATATTTAATCGTGTTCTGCATCAAGAAATGTAGATTACTGCAAGTTAGATTGAAAGGAGATTGATAAACGCGAGTAGCAAGAGCAAGAATATCTGAAAATATGTGCAAACAGACTGTAGTCCCGTATGTAAGAAAAATTAGACGAAAATGCAGTAAGTAAAAATTACACTTCAGTAGCTTAAAAAGAGAGTAACTTTTTTTAAATATCTAGAACGAAAACGAAAATTGTAAATACACTTTAGTCCAGAACACTGAAACACTGATCATGAAACGAAGCACGTATGGTACAATAAACACGAATTTTTAGTAGCTGCATAAATACATTTTTAATATCTTAAGAATATTGGAAGTACCCTTGGTGATTTCGGAAGTCTCATTCTTCGACTTATATTGAAATTTAAAAACCACTGTCGTGCTGCGTGTACTCAAAATACGAATTATCTGCATTCATGTCAGAATCGTGGAAGAAAGTTCTATAGTTGTGACGTAGAACTATGCCAAGGATCCAGTTGGAACAATATTAGAGCTTTCCTATCTCCCCCTCTTTCTTTCTGGGACGAGAAACACAACAGAGCTGCTACTCTGTCTGGGATGAGGTTTGTCTTGTCTTTCTGTACGTATCCCGTCAGTCATGTAGAATTTTTTTATATTTATAAACACGTGAAACCGTTATTAAATACTAAGCACATACCTTGATACACTTGTGCGAGTAACAGATACACGAATATCATGTGAAATATGTATTTACAGCATAACACGATCTCCGATGTGGTGAGTTCCTTGTTAGTTGGCTGTAATTAGTTACATGTTCCCTAGATCATTTGACCGATTCTTTTTCTTCTATCGAAATGATTTGGAACGAATCATTTTACGGGATATCTATGAATAAGTGTTAACGTCAATGAACACTTTTTTAGTCATACTCATATAATTACACTCAAAAAAGATATTTTAGTTTTATAATGTCCACCAGTTTTGAAGTAGAAACTTGTCAATGGAATAGGACTTGTACAGGACAAATGATTTTAATTTAATTTAAAACCTGCCTTGCTACCTATCAGGCATTTTATGGTATTAGGAAAATAATAAGAAATTTTGCTTGCTGCATGTCGAACTCCTATCTTAACTACTGAGAGCTTCAGTAATGGGTAATAAAGGTAATATTTTCGTCTAGTGTTGTACACATGGACATCATTGCTCTTCTCAAATTTTGGTGGCTTATTTACAACGAATTTCATTAGCGAACATATATAGTGTGACGGCGTAGTTAAAATGCCTAGGTCCTTGAAGAGGGATCTGCATGACATCCGTGTGCGCCCTATGTATTGCTCCTACCGCTCGCTTTTGTGTAATCAGTACTCTCTAAGTGATCAGTTACCCCAGAAAATTGTATCATAAAACAATGAGTGGAAACATGAAAAACATGCAAGACGGTTGATTTGTTTGTTTGCAAGATTAGACACGAAGAGAAAAAGTATGTAATTGTTTGAGAAGCTCAGTAATTCCTGGATACTTCTTCCAGTTCACGCTCTCAGCAGTATGTCACCCAAAAATTACCTAGATTTCCTACAGCGTACTTCGATGAAGATAATATTATGTTAGGTATATAGAGATCCTAATGAAATATTTATACCTCACTTGCTTTAAACCGCTACACTAGCAATAGTAGTAAAGGCCAGGAAAGTAATTATTGTTAGAGCATAGTTATAAAACAACTGCTTATACGGACGAGAAGTGAGATACTGGTACCAAGCAATTTGGTGTCTCGTTCCTGCATCCACGACAAGTAGATGTTTAATAAGGCTTCTGATCAAAGATCAAGTGTAGTTATAAGGAGAGGTCCATTTAAACATATATTTTTTATCACAGTTATAATTTCCATGCCGATCAGCTTGACGTTCACAAGTACCGTTACGCTGTATTTATGTAAATGTCACCATTTGATTTCGAACCAACTGAAGCTCGAAGTACAGTTCAGTAGCTAAACAGGCAAGAATTGGATGATAGGATTACTGATTGAAGTTTTTTTTATTTCGAGAAATTAATTAAATTATGTAACGGTCATGTTGTTTCCACTATGTACACAGACGACAGTATTTCTACTTTCTTTATTATCTAGAACGCGTCTGTAGTAACAAAACATATAAAAGTTGTAGACACTGCAATAAACGCTATGCTTCTCACAATGAGAGAGCTGTTCGATTAACATAACCTTCCGAGACGTTAGGTTCATGCATTTATACAGCTTGTTTGCGTGATGGAGCACCACAAATGCAGCATCCGGTAACGCCCCAGTCAAAATATATATGCAAAATCAAATGGACTGTTTAAGTTCAACGTCCCGTAGATGGCAAGGTCATTAGAGACAGATAACTAACTCAGTGTGGGAGGAATGGGGGAAGGAATCTTCTATGGCTTTTTAGTTAAGTGTCCCACAGACAATTTTTACGATTACTGTCGAGATGTGTAGCGAGTTAGTCTATGCACTATCTATACATGATTTGTTTGTGGCTACAGAAAACAAACAGTTTAGTGACATGAACTTCATACAAATGAACGTATTGGTCTTGGTCACTACAAGCGAAATAAATACTTAATAATGAGGTAATATTTTATACTCTGCTAGACGTACTACCAATGTTTAACAAAGTTTTCGTGTTGGAACCGGAAGTAGTTCCCTAGAGGAATTATTTCTGATTCAAAGTTTGTCTTGCTGCCTATTAGGCATGTTATGTTATTTGAAAAATGGTCCAAGATTTTCGTGGCCACATATTTCACTCCTTTCTAAAGCCATTGACACCTTCAGTAATGAGTAACAAAGCTTATAGGGGTGACCATCTCGGAATCCGTTTCAGTTTAGATATGGAAGGCACGAAAATACTACCTCCTCATGTGATTCCACTGTGTCGTTAATGGACAAAGTTTTTTGACAATCATCAGGAAGCTGCAGAACCCTTCAGACAAGCGGGAAGAAAAATTACTCATATTTACAGAAGATGTTCAAAACTGAGCTAATCATCTTCGAGCAAGGTATGGCAGAAATCTGAGAAGTTATGCGCTATCTGTTATAACAGTTCTGACATGATATGTATGAAATTCAAATGGTTAAAATGGCTCTGAACACTATGGGACTTAATATCTGAGGTCATAAGTTCCCTAGACTTAGAACTACCTGAACCTAACTTGAGGACATCACACACATCCATGCTCGAGGCAGGATTCGAACCTGTGACCGTAGCAGCAGCGCGGTTCCAAACTGAAGCGCCTAGAACCGCTTGGCCAAAGAGGCTGATGTATGAAATTAAAGGCAGTGATATATTCCAGTAAGGAGTGCTCCATATTCTACAGATTAGTCACATAATTGTTAAGTGATCCAACAAGAAACCATGAATCCAAATAAGATCAAATTAACGTGTTAGACAATTAAAGCACAGTCCTCTTTCGTCTGCGTTTAACTACTATTAAAGTAATCATTCACAATATCCTCCCATATGCTTACTGGTGTCCCACAACTGTTTGTTTGAAATATGCATCAACTTGTGCCTGCATAAGACAAGAGGTCCGACGTCGTCTGAATTCAAGATGTGGGCTGTCGTGCGTGGTAGGGATGCAGATGCCGATCTAGCAGTAATTTCCATCCAACTGCGCTTCTTTCAGGAGCACTTAACTGAATAGTTTCTAGTCACTGTTGAGTAATCAAACCATGCAGTGTTTCTTCATAGTCACTGGTTCTTGTTGTTATTATTGCTCTGTCTTCAACCTTTCGGGATCAAAAACACCAAGGTGTATGGAAATTTCGGACAATAAGGGAGATAAATTACCAGTTACCGTCACGTTGACGAGGAGCTTATTCAGACGGTGTACACGCTAGGAATGGAAAACGTGCGGAAGGAAGGGAACTGTCCTAGAATTCGGCTTAAACTATTTACGGAAACCATGGAGAACCTAAATTTAGGTGGCCAGACGGGGAGTTACAGCCTGAACCTTCCGAACCATCCGTGCCCCCTCTCTCGGTAGCGGAAAATATGGTATATTGTAAACGTCCGCTATGTGCACACCGTTCTCGATGTATCCCTTCTGTGTTCTATTTCTTCCATTCTCATGCCTATAAATATCATCTCAACAAAGGCATTTTAGTTGCTTTCCATGTCACTCATGGTCCAACAGTGAAATGGTTACTCAACACACACAGCTGACTCGTCAACGAGCAATCGCGGAGAGGAAAGCAGCACGTACTCTGTCGTTTCAAGCAGAGAATGCCTCGCATACAGAAGCACGAAACACTTACCACCGCTGCACCCAGTTATATTTATCGTCATGTGACACGAAAGTTCGTCAGGCTTGCTTACTTTCATACTGGTTGCCTGACGTTTTAGTACTTCCAACTAGCTGTTGCCAACTGCATTGACTGGGCTTCCAACCCTAATTTGTAACTGTTTTAGTTATTTGTACCTCCTCAACACAGGTAAGCTGAATACCTCATATATTAAACAGATGGATCTTTATTTTTCAAATACAATAAGCCGTGCTGCACTTCCAAGTCTAAATCAAAACACAACTTAATAAATGCAGACAATCGTAAACTGAACGTCTAACGAGTAATTTTCGCTTCCTCCAGCACCTAAATTCATTACTTCTGCAGTTTGTTGGATACAGGACTTCTTGCTCCGCAATTTCAGACATTAATGGTAATGCTGAGAGAGCAAGATTACAAAAGTATTCAGGTGGACGAAGTTTTTCAGTGATAAAACTCACTGTTCATAATGGACAGATTCATGGTTTGGTAGTTGAATACGCAACGCAATGATAGGGCACAAATTTCTACCACTGCCATTGATTCTGGATGCCGACTCATCATGCAAAACCACGAGGACTCGTTTCGGTAGGTTTCACGGATTTGCAAAAATACTACAATGTGCAGACGAAGAGCACATTGGTCTCTTTGGAGCACTGTAATGAATCTGCTCACACTGAAAGCGTCGCAGACTAGTTAAGTGACTTTAGAATAAAATGAAGGAAACTGTTTGATTCTCTCAGAACGTTTCTTAAATATGCTTAATATAATTTTGTAGCATTGGGAGGAGGAGATTAGTGTGTAATTTCCTGTCGACAAAAGGCTCGGATGCGGAAGTGGGTCGGCGTGCCCTTTCAAATGAAGCATCCCGGCATTTGCCTGAAGCGACTTAGGGAAATCACGGAAAACTTAAGAGTACATCAGGATGGCCAGACGGGCATTTGAACCGTCTTCCTACCAAATGTGAGTCGAGTGTGCTAATCACTGCGCCACCTCGCTCGCTGTTTTGTAGCATTTATAATAGTCGGAGACGTGTTTGGAGGCAACCCGATCAGGATGAATGCCTTAGACACACCGTCCAGCAAGTGGAGCAAGGTGGAGGTTTCCTGCTGTTGTGGGGTGGCATTATGTGGGGCCGACGTACGCCGCTGGTGGTCATGGAAGGCGCCGTAACGGCTATACGATACGTGAATGTCATCCTTCGACCGATAGTGCAACCATATCGGCAGCATACTGTTCGATAGGGTTCATGTCTGGAACATGCTGGCCACTCTCGTCGAGCGATGTATTTATCCTGAAAGAAGTCATTCACAAGATGTGCACGATGGGGGCTCGAATTGTGTCCATGAAGACGAATGCCTCTCCAGTATGCTGCCGATATGGTTGCACTATCGGTCGCAGGATGACATTCACGTATCGTACAGCCGTTACGGCTGTTGTGGGGTGGCATTATGTGGGCCTCCACCTTGCTCCACTCGCTGGACGGTGTGTCTAAGGCATTCAGCCTGATCGGGTTGCCTCCAAACACGTCTCCGACGATTGACTGGTGGAAGGTATATGCGACACTCATCGGTGAAGAAAATGTGATGCCAATCCTGAGCGGTCCATACGGCATGTTGTTGGGCCCCTCTGTACCGCACTGCATGGTAACAATGCGGACGCGATCTAACCACAGTATTGACAATCTAGGCATGGCTGAACTACTGACAACACGAGTCGTGTACCTCGTTCCAGGTGGAATGACTGGAACTGATTGGCTGTCGGACTCCCTCCGCCTAATAGGCGCTGCTCATGCATGGCTTTTTACATCTTTTTGTGGGGTTAGTGACACCTCTGAACAGTCAGAGGGACTGTGTCTTGTGATACAATATCCACAGTCAAAAAGTGGTTCAAATGGCTCTGAGCACTATGGGACTTAACTTCTGAGCTCATCAGTCCCCTAGAACTTAGAACTACTCAAACCTAACTAACCTAAGGACATCACACACATCCATGCCCGAGGTATCCACAGTCAACGTCTATCTTCAGGAGTTCTGGGAACCGGCGTGATGCAAAGTTTTTTTCATGTTTGTATATTTTGATGAGATCTGTTAATTTTTGTCTATATTTCCGCACAATATAATGAAATTCCTTCGGACATAAAAGTTTCTGTCCACATACCATCACGGTTTTAGAAAGCATCGCTACTGCGAAGCTCAAACTGCCTTTTTGTCAAATGATATCCTACGTACTATGGATGAAGGGCAACAGGCAGCATCAATATACCTAGGTTTTCGAAAAGCGTTTGACACGGTGCCCCACTGCACACTGTTAACGAAGGTACGAGCATAAGGAATAAGTTCCTAGATATGTGAGTGACCCATAGTAAAAGAACACAGTTCGTTGTGCTCGACGGCGTGTGTTTATCAGAGGCAAGGGTATCGTCAGGTGCACCCCAGTAATATGTGATAGGACCGTACTTACCCTCTATTTACACAAATGATCTTACAGGCAGGCTGAGCAGCAACCTGCGGCTGGTTACAGATGATACTGTGGTGTACGTACATGAGTGACGGTACGAGGATAGAAGGTGACTTAATTTCTAATTGTTGTGATGAATGGCAGCTAGCTCTAAATGCTGAAAAATGCAAGTTAACGCAGATGATTAGGAGAAACAACCTCCGTCAAGTTCGAATACAACTTTAGTAGGTGTTACTTGACACAGTCAGGTGGATTCGATATCTGGGAGTAATGTTGCAAAGCGATATGAGACGTAAGGATTGTAGGTGGGGAAGGCGAATGGTCGACGTTGGTTCATTGGGAAAGTTTTAGAAAAATATGGTTCATCTGTGAAGGAAACCGCATATGAAACGCTAGAGAGACCCATTCTTGAATACTGCTTCAGTGTCTGGGATCAGACTAGGTGGGATTATAGGAAAAAATCAAAGCAACTCAGAAACCGGCTGCTAGATTTGTTGCCGGTAAGTTCGATCAACACACAAGTATTAGGGAGATGTTTCAGGAACTAAAATTGGAATCCCTGGCCGGCCGTGTGACCGAGCGGTTCTAGGCGCTTCAGTCTGGAACCGCGTGACCACTACGGTCGCAGGTTCGAATCCTGCCTCGGGCAGGTTTAAGTAGGTCTAAGCTCTAGGGGACTGATGACCTCAGCTGTTTCCGTCCCGTAATGCTCAGAGCCATTTTTGGGAATCCCTGGAGGGCAGGCGAGGTTATTTTCAAGGTATACTATTGTGAAAATATAGAGAAGCGGTATTGGAATCTGACTTCTGAACGATCCTACTGCAGCCAACGCACATTTCACGTATCGTCCACCAGTATAAGATAAATTGGGTCTTGTACAGAGGCACATAGACAGTCGTTTTTCCCTCGCTCTGTTTGCGAGTAGAACAGGAACGGAAACGATTATTAGTGGTGCAACGTATCCTTCACCAACACCGTATGGATACTTTCGCAGTATGTTTGTAGGTATAGATGGAGAGACAGGAAAACCACAGTGATTCGGATTTGGTGCACTGCACACATTGTCAGTGGTATGTGTCAGCTGATTGTATGAAATCAGCCCAGTAATTTAGGTCGAGGTGGAGACGTGACAGAATATCAGAAAAGGAGCTAATGTATTGGAACGTGCCCAAGATCACAATGTGAACTAAGCTGCTCCATTTCTTGGTCAAGGTGTCAAAGGTAATTACAACAAATGATGAACCACTCGCAACCGTTTAACTCGGTGGCTCTAAGAACGAGTGTTACGCCTTATGTTTCACAATCGGTTTCAAAAATAACAAATTGTTGGTGTCAGTAATGAAGACCCAATGTCAACCAGTTTCTGTGCGAACGTTGAGAAGGGAGCTGCATGCAGTGGACGTTTGGAGTTGCGAATATCTGCTGAGAGTGGGACAAATGACAAACTGCCTATTGGCTTCTGTCTCGGGTTCTTCGGCCGACGTTCATCTAATGATTTTTGGATGAACGTCGGCCGAAGAACCCGAGACAGAAGCCAATAGGCAGTTTGTCAACAAGTGGCCACGAAAGCCTTAACAGTTTTGTGGGACAGATGGTTAAAATGGCTCTGAGCACTATGAGACTTTGTAAGTAGGCTGTTTAGGTTTTTTTATTGGTAACGCCACCTCTGTATGATGTATGAAAATCACTGGCTGTGCTGTGTGCAGTCTGTGGCTGCTTTGCATTGTTGTAATACTCGCCATTGTAGTGTTAGGCAGCTGGATGTGAACAGCGCGTAGCGTTGCGCAGTTGGAGGTGAGCCGCCAGCAGTGGTGGATGTGGGGAGAGAGATGGCGGAGTTTTGAAATTTGTCATGAACTGCTATATTTATATATGATGATATCAAGGTAAATACATTGTTTGTTCTCTATTAATATCTTTCATTTGATAACTATCCCTATCAGTAGTTAGTGCCTTCCATAGTTTGAATCTTTTATTTAGCCGGCAGTAGTGGCGCTTGCTGTATTGCAGTAGCTTGAGCAGCGAAGATTTTTGTGAGGTAAGTGATTTGTGAAAGGTATAGTTTAATGTTAGTCAGGGCCATTCTTTTGTAGGGAATTTTGAAAGTCAGATTGCGTTGCGCTAACAAAATATTGTGTGTCAGTTTAAGCACAGTCACTTGTATAAAATTTTTCTAAAGGGGACGTTTCATATGTCGACCCTTAGCCGAGGATACCTCACTGGAATCTTCTGATTTTTTCTTGTAGTTTGTGTAATTAGTGTAGATTTTGTTTATTGCTAGCGCGTAATTGTAGAGAAAACCTCCTTTGTAGTTGCAGTCTTTCATTGTTGTACAGTAAAACAGTTGTGGCATGCATGTAGATTTGCACCAAGTATTTCGCAGCTGCAATTAACTAGATATTATTTTCAGTGCTATGTTAATGTGTTCTCTTATTTTTGATCTTCAAATTGTGTTTTTCTATGTTGTCGTGTGAAATACTGTGACAATAATGGCGTGTGAAAAACGTAATACTAGGCTCCAAAGTAAACTGAGAAATGACAGTGAAAATGAAAGCAGTGTGTTAGCGCCACCGAGTAATGAATTAACTGATGTTCAAAGTAGTAATTTGGTAATTGTGCATAGGGAAATGGAGCGGGCTGCAAACAATGGTGTAGACATTGAAACAGGTAGTGAACAGGGAAGCATTATCGATCGATCGGTCGGCAACAGCTCGCCTCAGGAATCCGAAATGACAGGACACAATTTCGCAAATACTGTAGATTCAGGTTTTGGGTCATCACCGTTTTCTCAAATAAGTCAAGACACATTTTCTGCTTGTCAAAATGTGAATTTTGCCGGTTCAAATGCACTGCCGAAAAGCGTAGAGAAACAGATTCCAGACACTAATACATTATTATTGCAATTAATGCAACAAATGGAACAAAATCAGAGACAAATGAGACAAAAGCTTGAAAAGTTAGACACAATGGAACAAAATCAGAGACAAACACAGCAACAGTTAGACGCAATGGGACAAAATCTTCAAAAGTTAGACACCACACTTGAACAAACACGTGAAGATTTAACTACTGAGTTACATAACATTGAATCGAAATGTCAAAAAGTCTGTAATGACGTAAAAACACAAATTTGTGAGCATTTTCAACCTATTTTTTCGCGGCATGAAAATGCATTACAGAATCACGAAGCAGCCATAAAAGAACTGCAAACCATTGTTCATGAAAATCACGACACCTTGCAAGCTAAAATTGACTCAGTTGCATCTACCGATTCGGTTACGCAACTTGCAAAAACTCAGGAAAACTTAAAGGACACAGTAGATTCGATTTCAACACAAATGGACACTCTGAAACTTGGTTCAGAAAAACACACTGAGGAAATGTGTTCACTATCGGAGAAAGTAGCCGAACTTTCGGATCAGGTCACTAACTTATCTACATAGGTAGATGATGATCTGAATGACACAAGACCTGTAGCCTTCACTGACACAGAAGAGTATGAACAAATTAGAAAATTCAAACAGAATCAAAATCAAATCAATACACAGTACAAAAGAGAAATCCGGGAAGTACAAGATCAGCTGACACAGGTAATACAAGAATTACGTATTTCAGAGGATACTCGCGCCCCAATACCGGAAGAGGGACACAGAAATGCGGAACAGCCACAAAATAATAACACAGGGCATTTCGGAAGTTATGAAAGAAATTGGCAATGTGCACCGAATTTTGAGATGGAACAGCCGACACGACCTAACAATGACCGATATGCGACTCGCCGACATGACGATTTTGACTATAAGCTGTTCATTACTACACGTAAATTCAAAACATTTAAGAATTCTGGCAACGACATTCATCCACAAGCATGGCTCCATTAATACTCGCATTGTTTTCCTCCCAAATGGTCGTTAGAACACAGATTAGAATTTATGTGTGGCTACTTGGAGAATGAACCAGCTGTAAGAATGCGATCGGTAATTCACGATTGCCACAGTGAAGGAGAGTTTTACCATGCCTTCCTCTCAGCATATTGGTCTCAAGTCACACAAGACCGAGTAAAACACAGCATCATAATGATGAAACGTTTCGAACAATCTGAATTTTCCAGTCTTATGAAATATTTTGAAGACATGTTGCATAAGAATCAGTATCTTTCAAACCCATACAGCCCCTCAGAACTCATCCGCATTTGCTTAATCAAACTGCCTGAACATTTACGACATATTATTTTGGCAGGACGTTGCAAAGACGACATTGAAGCATTTCAGGGACTCTTACAAGAATTAGAAATTGACACTGACAATCGCGGAACGCGAAACCAGGAACACAACAATTACAGGTCACATCCGTCGCAATTCCGCGATGAAAGAAGTAATAACTTGACACGACAAGGCTATTCTCACAACACAAATCGTGACCAAAACAGACACCACCCGTATGACAACCGTTGGCAGAGTAGTAATAACTACAGGCAAAGATCACCTCTCCGTGGTAATGACTATCACAGAGACAATAAGAGAAACAGACAATATGGGAACCAAAATAAATACTATCAAGGGAGACAGAATAACTTTAGACGCAACGGACCAGCGCGCAGTTACGATTCAGGGAGAAATTCTCAACCATGTGACCGACAAGAAAGAAACTATGGAATCTACCGACATGACGACAGACGATATGATCGTAACGACAGACCTGAATTGCATCAGAACTGGCGGGATTCAAACAGAGCAGGGCCCTCTCGTCACGGTGAATTTGTAGAAGTTAGGTCTCCAAATCCCAATAACGACGCGCGCCAACAAAGAGACAATAGGCAATGACTCACACCGCTGGCAGCAACAAAACGTACTTATGAAACTAACGACGCAGCTGCCGTAGCTAGTAATTACGTAAAAATGGAAGACATTAGGGACATCTTACTCCAAGAACACGACGTAAAACATAACAATATTGCATATCCTGTGATTCACATTACTGTAAATGACGTAAAATTTACGGCAGTACTTGACTCTGGAAGTCCCATCTCAGTAATTAGTGAAACGGCCTTTAGCTAATACAACAAATCGAACGATTGCCCCACACTTCCGTTACGTAAGATTAAATTACAAGGTGCAATCTTTGGAAAAAGTGTAGATGTACGCCAACAAACCAACTTAGAATTCTTTTGTCAAAGCCACAGCTTCTCTACGAACTTTCTTATTGTTCCATTATTGTCGACGGAAATTATATTGGGAGTAGACTTTTTGAATGAATTCAAAGCAATCTTAAACTTTCACGATGCTGAAATAAGTTTAGAGAAGGAAGGTAAGTCAATAGCTTTGAAATTTGAAGATTGGCTCTCAAACCATGACGAAGAAATCAATCGGCTTTACCTTCTGTTGGACAACAGTTCGGAATTTTCTACGGAACTAGACACCAACAATCACTCTGCAAGAACTGACAGGGATGATATCGACGGCATATTTGAAATTAATGAGTTAATTCAGAATAAAATTCAAACAATTGAGAATTGTAATGACACTGATAGGCAGGACCTTTTTGAGATTTTACAAGAACATTCCACAGTTTTTACTCATAAAACAGGAACAATCAAGGGATTTCAATACCAATTTCGTGTTCGTGAGCATACTAAATTTTGTGTTAGACAATATGTAATTCCAGCACATTATAGGGACCGTGTTAAACAGAAATACAATCTATGCTTGACGAGGGCGTTATTGAGCCTGCAGTAAGCTCATACAACAATCCATTACATGTTGTTGAGAAGAAAAATGGATCGATCAGGCTTGTCTTAGATTCGAGACAAATTAATACGATCATTATTCCTGAAACACAGGCCGCAAACGTTGGAAGAACTTCTTCAAAATTTTAATGGTGTAAAAGTGTTGACTTCCATTGATCTCAGATCCAGCTTTTATCAGATCGAACTTCATCCAGAATGTAGAAAATACACAGCTTTCCTTTGTTTCGGCGTTTGTTATCAGTTTCGGAAACTTCCCTTTGGTTTAAACATTTCTTCAGCAGCATTCATTCGCGGGCTAAATTCCATATTACCTGAGTTCTTAAAACGTCACATCACCTTATATGTGGACGATATTCTAATAGCAGAAGCTTCATGGGAATTACATAATCGCATCCTCAACAGTTTGTTACGTATTTTTGCAGAATCTGGAATTACAGTTAACTTGGAAAAGTCTGAATTCGGTAGGACAAAGGTGAAGTTTTTGGGACATATTATTTCTTCTGAAGGCATTCAGCCGGATCCTGAAAAGTTAGAAGCAATCAGAGCCATTCCAGTTCCATCCACAAAAAGACAAGTCCGCAGTTTTCTAGGTCTCGTAAATTTTTACCGTCATTTTCTGAATATGCAAATTCTTGTTACACCAAAACTTTGTTCTCTCACTGGAAAAAATACTATTTGGAACTGGGACGAACAAACACAATTGGAATTTAATTCTTTGAAAGAAGCGTTACTTCACGCGCCAATCTTAGCTCATCCAGATCTGTCACAAGATTTCTGCCTTAGCACGGATTCTTCTAAAGTCGGTCTTGGTGCCCATTTATTTCAAGAAGCCATAGAAAATGACACTACCATTCAGAAAACCATTGCTTTTGCTAGCCGAGTGCTAACAAAATCTGAAAAAAATTATTCCGTTACTGAATTAGAAGCTTTAGCTATCGTTTGGACATTTAACAAATTCCGTTTCTTTCTTTCTGGTAAGCACGTAAAAGTATACAGTGATCATCGTGCATTACAATTTCTTATGTCTTCAAAATTAAATCATGACAGGTTAAAACGTTGGGCATTGTTTCTGCAAGAATTCCGCTTCACAATAGTCTACATTCCCGGCAAGGAGAACATTGTTGCGGACGCACTGTCACGCGCACCGGCTGGGCTTGAGAAAAGTACCACAGAAGGCAACCTCGAGAAAAATTTCAGTTTTCTTTACATTCAGAAAGTCGCCTTTGAAAACTTCATCACCACGTCTTTAAAGGACATTGCTCATGAACAAGATAAATATCCGATTTGGAAAGACATCAAGAGCAAATGGCATGAAAAGACACACACACAGATTCGGCATTATTATCTGGTTAGAAACAACATACTCTTCAAACGCTGCACTGTTGATGACAAGCTAGGGGTACTTTGCATTCCTGACGATTTTGTTAATAAGCTCATTTGGTACATTCATTTCAGCTACGCACATTTTGGTCCACGAAAATGTTATCATATTCTTCGAACGACTTGTTATTTTAACAATATGGAAAAAAGAATTCGAAGAGTCTTGTCTATTTGTAAACTTTGTCAAAAGGCGAAACCATCTACTGTCTCACATCGTGCTCCGTTGTTTCCTATTATTCCTTCTAATTTAAAAGAATTTGCTGCTGTTGATCTCTTGGGACCGCTTGTCAGAACATCCAATGGATTTTCGTACGTTCTAGTCGCTGTTGAACTTACTTCAAAATTTGTTTCTTTCACTCCGTTACGTAAAGCCACTGGACGATCTGTATCCAACGCCTTCGTTAAAAATTTCTTACGTGAAGTTGGCCACGTTGCTAAAGTCATTTCAGATAACGGACCGCAATTTAGATCTGCTGTTTGGTCACGCACGCTTCAGAATCATAAAATCAAACCTGTTTTTATTTCATTGTACTCACCACATTGCAACCCGTCTGAACGGATTATGAAAGAAATCAATAAGCTTTGCAGACTTTATTGTCACAGAAAGCATCAGCATTGGGACAGATATCTACAATTATTTCAAAATGTGCTGAATGAAATGCCTCATGATTCCACTGCTTTACCACCTACTCTTGTACTGAAGAATGAAGAACCACCGAACAGAATCAGAGAGCTTGTACCTTTCCCGAATACACGTAAACTTCGACACAAAGACATAATTGATTTGGCTCTTAAAAATACAAAATCTGCAGCAGATAAAAGGAGAGAACTACACGGTAAAGCAAATGCAAAGAAATTATATATTGGTCAGAAAGTTCTCATTAAAGCTCATTCATTGTCACATAAGAAGAAACACTTGAGTCACAAATCCTTTCTAGTTTACAATGGACCTTACAGAATCCGACGTATACCACATGATAATTGCGTTGAAGCTGAAACTCTGCGTACTAGGAAGAGTAAAGGTTTACACCACATTTCACATGTAAAACCGTTTATTGAAAGATAATCTGCTTTTTAACTTTGTCATTGCCATAAAACTTTTCACTTTACATTACTAGTATGCTTGTCAGACTTAGAATCTGTTAACATGCAACAATGTTTGAAGTTAAATATCCAGTCAAGAACCAAGAGAACTTATTGAAACAGAAATGACAAATGCATTGTTATAGTGAACAGACGTCACAGTGGTATTGTGTGTGTACATTCTTGCTTGTTAGTTGCACGATTATGGAACGACTATAAGGCTTACATACTTAGAACATTTACCAGTACTGCTAATGAGATTTTAATGCAACATTTTGGTTTACTTGAAAATATATTCTGGATTTAAAGTACTTTCAGTGAGATACCAGATGGCACAGTGGTTAGTTTATGTGACAGCTACACGATTTTATCACGACGCTACTAATGAGTGACAATTTACAATGTTGCTTTTGCAGTGTTTCTGTTTTATATCTGCACAGTTTTCTGTTTTATTCTGGAAAGTAAAACAGGTTTTAGTAGTAACTTTTGTGGTATAGCTACAATGAGACGGCCTTTTCCGTAGCACAACAATACGTTACAGCACAGTACTTTCCTCATCACGGCAATAAGCGTAATAACTAAGACATTTATACGCAAAGCATTTCACTTTTGTGTATTATGAGGTAAGTACATTGACTTCTGCAGAACTTAGCTTTCGGAGGACGATAACTACGACACTTCCACACAGATTATGTTGCAACAAGACGCACATTTAGCGCTACAGTACACGTATTTGAGTGATTAATTTTGTACTTAAAACATTTATTTTTAAAGATTTTTGAATTACAAAGAAAGTTTTCCATGATACATTTCATTCCATTGCTGTAATCTGTAACACCTGAAGGTATAATTACATTAATCCTCAGGGGGGTGCACGCTTACTTTGTGTACCATGTGTGTGGCAACCACAAGGAACCCTAACTAATATGGTATTTGCTTATACAACTTTACACATCGGTACCATATTTCTCTAACACACAAATTACACAGCTATCTGATCATTTAACTGAGAGATAAACATTTTTTTACTACATCAGTGACACATGTTTACGCAATACACAGTTGGGTAACTTCACACTTATGAAACTGTACTTTGTCTGTACTTTGTAAACTATTCATAATTTTTCGGAACCATTGTGATACTATGAGAGCTTTGAATGATATATTTGGTAAGGGAGCATGATTTTAAAGTACGTTTGAGGTAGATGACACTATTGAAATGAGCAGAGAATTTTTTTTAGGTTTTGAAATTATTGGAGGAAGCTACGACGATTTTGAGAATTGACTGAGATGTTATGATATTACTATGACGATGATGTGTACTATGCTGTTGAGATATGTTTATGATCAATAAGATGATACTACCGTATATGAGGAATAAGAAGTATGTTGGAAACCAAGAATCGTACTTTAAGAGTTATGAAATGTGCGTAAATGCGTGACTGTATCACAATGCTGACGAATATTTTATTTGGACACTTATATTTATAGGATTTTCTTTCTACAGATTTGCAACGCTAATTCTTGACCTGTGAAATATTTTTATGTGAGAGTGTCACTGTAGCGGAAACTGCTGTCGTAAATATTTCCGTAAGAAAGTTAAGTGACCACCTGCACGTAATGCGTCGCGGGCACCCACCTGGGCGACAGCCGCCCGAAAAAAAGCCATTAGCCTTTCAGCGGCACAGATAGAATAAAAGAAAGGGGAGGCCATTGTCCTCGCTGTTGATATTTCCTTGTTGAAAGCATACTGTGGAGCTCATAATTTATGATATTTACTGAAATGCCTAATGAAATGATTAGAAACATTTTACATCTATTGTCTTTGTAGTTAAGAGATTGCTCATTTTGTTTAATATCTGGTTTCCAGCTGTGTTGCAGCATTGGTTTCATAAAATAAAATTAAATGCATCTGCTAATGTGAACACATTCTGTCAACAGATTTATTAAATAAGTATTTTCTGATCCACATTCTTCGAAAAAGGAACTCTTGGAATGGAGAGAACAATAAGAAGGGACTAATAACAGTAACTGCATCTATAATTTTCTTTTCAAGTACTTGGTAATTTCTTTTGTAGAATAATTTGTGGTGCACCACTTTAATTACTTAAACATTAAGATGTGATTATACATTTCCCTTATCTGCATTGTTATCTTTAGTGTACTATTTTTTCTGCGTGAGCTATGTCATGTTTAGATATAAGCTGCTGTTTGCCAGGCATAGTGCTACTGAACTTTAATTTGTGTTACTCTGCTAAGCCAGATTTAATTTTTTGTTTGCTGCGCATTGCCTCATATTAGTTGTAATGTTGAATTGCTTGGTAATTTAGATTTACTGTAGCTTGCTTTGCGATTTTCCATTTTTTTTATTGCTGTTTATATTAATTGTTTTATGTGCTGCTGCATTGCCTCGTCCCTTAGTTTAGCATCTGAGCTCAGTAGATTTAAGTTAGCTTAAGAGGGGGTAGACTATATAAGAAACTGACTATGGAGAATAGGTAAAGAATGCATTGCGAAGTTATATGAAAAAGATTTGGGCCCAAATGAGTATTGTACAATCAGAAATAATTATTTTGAAAGAAATATGAACAGAATACAGAAAGCAGGCTTAGATAGGACTTTTTGGGAATAATGATGAACAAAGGGAGATCTCCATGCAAAATACTGAAGTAAAACAAACCCTGTCCTTTCCCTTTTGTGTTATCCCACTATATGTTTGTGTACCCTTGTGTATTTGTTTTCTTCCTGTCTCTGTGTACTGTTTCATAGAACTTTTTTCTCTTCTAATACTAAGTTACATTCACTATGATGAGGAATACTGTTATCCTCAAATACAATTGGCATTAATAATGTGTTATTTACTTTGTAAAGATGTTTAGACATTATTTATTCTGTTTTGTTTTAATGCACATGTGTGAAGTTGATGTTTCGAAAGTTATTCTGATCTTTTATGTATGTACTCATGTCATAATTCCTGTAACACTGACATATATGTCTATTTCTATTCTTTTGTAACGCCTGTTTTACTACAAATGTTATCTGTATTGTTATGTTCTTTAATGATGTATTTAGTACCTTTGTAATTGTATTCTCATGTTATAAAATTGTAACTGACACCAGTTCATCTTATTATTAACTTGTAAGTTACATTTCACTGCACACGTTTCTGTTGGTCATAGTATATGGACAATGTGTGAGAAGTAGGGACTGTTAGTGTTTGCACGTGTGTTAATAATTCAGCAAGGGACTGGATAACAGCATTGTTGGTTCTAAGGACAGTTCCAAAAACTTTGTGAGTGCACAAGTGGTGGTTATGGACTTGCTATATTATCCGCAAGACTCTTCAATGGTGATTGTGCACCTGCACAGTCGCAACAGATGGCTGCTGGCCATCTCTTCAAGGACTACAGTGGGCCTACATCTTTGATGATCCATCAATACCATTATTTCTACAAGGACTGCAGTGGGTCTGCACCTTTGATGACCCACCAATACCGTAATCTCTACCAGGACTACAGTGGGTCTGCTCTGTGATGACCTACCTACCAATATTCTTCAAAACTTCGAATGACTCTGCTGTGGGTTTGCTCTGTTGTGACCCATTACTTGTCTGCATGTCAAGAGTCAGCATTGTCTTTTCGTTGGAAGGACAACACTACTTCTTCAAGACTGCATGGAAATCCACTACTTCCGTGTGCATTTTCTTTTACTGTTCAGACTTTGAAAAAATAGAAAAACACTGTAATTTTACTGTGATGAACAATCTGGACTGTCTTTATGGACTGTGAGAAATTTTTAGCTTTTGACCAACATTGTATCAATAAGTGTGTGCATTTGATTTCTTTGTTATTGTAATTATGAAATTTTTTTTTCAAATCTGTATTGGCCACTGCCCAATCCAATTTGTAAAATTTTTTGTGGGGAGCATGGGGGCTATGTAAGTAGGCTGTTTAGGTTTTTTTATTGGTAACGCCACCTCTGTATGAAAATCACTGGCTATGCTGTGTGCAGTCTGTGGCTGCTTTGCATTGTTGTAACACTCGCCATTGTAGTGTTAGGCAGCTGGATGTGAACAGCGCGTAGCGTTGCGCAGTTGGAGGTGAGCCGCCAGCAGTGGTGGATGTGGGGAGAGAGATGGCGGAGTTTTTAAATTTGTCATGAACTGCTATATTTATATATGATGATATCAAGGTAAATACATTGTTTGTTCTCTATTAATATCTTTCATTTGATAACTATCCCTATCAGTAGTTAGTGCCTTCCATAGTTTGAATCTTTTATTTAGCTGGCAGTAGTGGCGCTCGCTGTATTGCAGTAGCTTGAGCAGCGAAGATTTTTGTGAGGTAAGTGATTTGTGAAAGGTATAGTTTAATGTTAGTCAGGGCCATTCTTTTGTAGGGAATTTTGAAAGTCAGATTGCGTTGCGCTAACAAAATATTGTGTGTCAGTTTAAGCACAGTCACTTGTATAAATTTTTCTAAAGGGGACGTTTCAACTTAACTGCTGAGGTCATCAGTCCCCTCTAACTTAGAAATAGTTAAACCTAACTAACCTAAGAACATCACACACATCCATGCCCGAGGCAGGATTCGAACCTGCGACCGTAGCGGTCGCGCGGTTCCAGAATGTAGCGCCTAGAACCGCTCGGCCACCACAGCCGGCCAGAGCGGGACATACAGTTGCAAGTCTTAAAGGGGTCCAAATAACACAGAATCTGGACAGTAGCACACTAGAGGCGTATGATGTCGTACGATGCAGTTTTGCCTCTTTTCAAATGATGCAATGCGTGTGGAGGGTGTAGTTCAGTGATGTTCTGTCGATGTTATGTGTACCATGACTTGGGCCCACTCAGTCACGTTACCGTGGATATCCACTAGGATTGTTATAACATTGTCTGTGACGAGGTGAGCATGCTGTGGACACTCCCGTCTTCGAAGACCGTTACAGCTGTGTTTAAAAGGTTGCACGCGTGCGTTCCAGGTTTGACGATCACTCAGTCACACTACAGCACCCCGACTGGCTCGCTAAACCACGCCATGTGTATCCTATGGGAAAAGTCTGGGACTATTTGGAACAATGGTGGAAACGTAACAATCTACATTCCGCAATTTGTTACCTCTTCGGTATGTACTCATCAATGAGTGACTTCAGTTAATACAGTGTACCATAAAAATTTGTAGACTCACTTCTTCGCCGTCATTCTCAATGCTAGCTGCGATGTTACACGATATTTCACAATCTATTCACCCGTAGAACTCAAACTATAGTCTGCGTTTAGACAGTCTCACAAAGAAGAATTCCCTAATTTTTCTGTCAGCTTGCAGGAGAAGCTACCTATCCTGACGACAGACCTTCAAAAAAATTTTCTGTATTCACACTTGAAACTGTAGAATATTTGTAACTAAAGAGGACGTCGTAAAACTACGAACATATTTCATACTACTTCATTTGCTAGTTAACATCTCGTACAGTTCTGAGAATCGACGAGAAGAGTACACAAATTCCTTTGTAAAACATTATATGCGGACATCAAAACGAATAGACACTGGCAAACCAAGACAGCAACAAAAAGACTACACGTTTGTCACTCTAGATTTTTCGTCGTTTACCCAAACCAGCATAATTTACAATCCTACCGTTGTCACTAAATGAGTTATTCATATTTATAGATACTTTTATTGTTTAATTCTCTTACTGTTCGTCGTTTCATCAGAATATAGTTCATCAACATGATTTTACATGATGGGCGTTGCTCCTACTCACCTGGAAACCTGGAATAGGGTGACAGTAATTCTGACACCTACGTACCCTTCAATATCATTAGAAAACATCACCGCTGTGTCACCACGTATGTAAGTACGTAAACATGCATGCGCGCGCACGCCCCTCCCCCCTTACACACACACACACACACACACACACACACACACACACACATTCACTCACGATCTCTCTCTTTCTCTCTCTCGCACACAGCATAGTTGACTTCAGAATTTGTAGTAGGTGTTTATCCCTTATAATTGTTGACTTACTGTAAATGATCGATTATGCTGGATATTCAACCGAGGAAAAGGCCGCGAAGGACGCCTACTCATTCCTCTTTTGTGTTCGTGCGTTTTGTCAGTTCATCATGAATAGTCCTTTGGGAGAACACGATCCTTCTAAGGTGTAACTGTACGTTGTAGGTTTCTGCCAAGAGAGCATGTTTGTTGTAATGTCATACATACCTTTTTTTTAGAGACAGACTCAAATGGAAGTTACCGAAAGCGTCAAACCACCGTTCCCACCAGTAAAAAAGTTCGAAGATGTAACTGGAATAGAAACTCCTCGGTTAACTTGCCGCATCAGATTTGGAAAAAATCCAAAGCTTCGCATGGCTGTCTCCATCATTGTCATCAGGTGCTAGCGGTGAGTGTCATAAAACAGTTCAGGCCTACATATTTATGCACAGAAGACGGAAGCTAGATCAAGTCATGACACCTTCGTGATGATGATGATGGATGCTGAGATGGCCTCCTCAGAGTCCAGAGATTACGTTTGCGCTTTCTGTCCAGCGACGCTTGCAGCACCAACACTAATACCAGGTAGTAAACGTCGTTGTCTTTCTTTGACAAGCACACGCTTCCATGCATTCCTGTCTCGGTATTACGTTTCCTAACTTCCACAGCTTCCCTATCCTGCTTCTTTTGGGTCGGTGACATATTTTTAGTTTGCCTCATGGCGAAACGAGCTATAGTAAGTTCATCGATCATGTAAGCTGTAAACATCGAATAATAATATTTATAGCGAAGAAGGTGGAAGACGGGAACTTTGCTTTCTTGGATGCGTTACTAGAACAGAAAGCAGATCGACTCGGCCATTCTGTGTATAGGGAAACGGGCGCATACAGGCCCACACAAATGAACAAGTTCGTACCCAAATTGCCAAGAATTAGCAAGACATTACGCACTTTAGATCTTAAAACCTGCGTGAAGTCGACAGTGACAGAAGTAGTATTAAAAGACGGCTACGAAGTGTGTAAAATGGTCAGGGGGAGTAGACGTATACGAAACCCAGTTCACAAATTATTCAGTGTGACAATAGTCAATAAAATTGTATATTTACAGAAAACTACAACTTATCCCCTCAGAAGGAGAAAAATGCAGCCATTCTGCAAGTTTTTCACCTTTAGATCTACAGGGTACTGAATCAAGGTAGCGAGGAGAATTATGAGGGAAGGATTTTGTGAAGATTTAGTTAGTGACTGTTAATCTGTTGCAGATGAGATAAAAATCTCGTCTCCAGCGAGATTAGAACCAACGTCGAACGCGACTTACACTTTGAAGCACGAACACTTTAAATGTCACACACGGGAGTTTTGTTATAGGTGTCTCAACACATTTCCTTAGAGCGAGTGTTTAGCAAAGCATCTGATGGTCTGCTCTACCCAGATACCAGTACTTGCAGTAATGAATACCGAGGTTTTAAGGTAACTACTAAGGTCATTACAGCTTTGCAGTGTATGGTCACTTCGAGTGTCTCCTCGCTCCTAAGGGTGCTGTCACGGTGATCCCACATCATCCCGTACTACCTTTACAGAGTGTTGCATTCCATGTGTGGTGGCGTGCCAGGCTGTATGCACATACGATTCTAGACTTAACTATTACAGTTCGTATATTAGGGATAATTCTGCGAGATGGCTGCTTTCTGAACCTGAACAGCTTGCGCGGGCTGTTGATCGGATTTATCACACTAGCATTCCCATGACCAAATCGCAGAAGAATGATGCGTTATACAAGAACACAATTGACTGTCTTATCTGTGGACTGCCGTTAAATAGAAAAGTGGAAATTCGGCATAGAGACCACTGTCATCTAAGAAGGAAGTTCCATGACAGAACACAAAGTGCATGCTGCTTTAAATATGAATTGCCAGGACACATACCCATTTTCTTCCAGAATTTGAGTAAGTATGGTGCTCACTTTATTGTTGAGAACTTGAGTGATTTTGGCTTGAGAAATGATAAGGTTACTGTTCTTCTGAGAGCAATGAAAAATGGATCGACTTTTCAAGCGAACCATCAAGAACATTATGCTCCACTTCCTAGACTCGCTTTGGTTTATGCATACACCACTTCGCAAACTTGCTTAGACAGTGCATCAGGAGGACACGCAGCTCTCTGGGGCTGCATTTCAAATGGCTAAGAGCACTATGGGACTTAACATCCGAGGCCATCAGTCCCCTAGAACTTAGAACTACTTAAACCTAACTAACCTAAGAACAACACACATATCCATGCCCTAGGCAGGATTCGAACCTGCGGCCGCAGCAGTCGCGCGTATCCGGACTGAAGCGCCTAGAAGCGCTCGGTACCGCAGCCGGCCGGCTGCACTTCCCGATAATGTAAAGTTTCAGATTGTGACAAAGAAAGACGTCTCGCCGTATGAATATCTGCTTTCGATGGAGAGGCTCGACATAATCACATTCACCATTAACACTGGTGGGGGGGAATTATGCGAAGCTTTATATAGAGACCGATATACGTTTACTTGTGGAAATTTTCGAGAAATTAAATTCCAGAGTGTATGTACGAGAACATACATGTACTCTATCTCCTCGTACACTGCACTATGGTTTTCAAGGGTGCCATGTTGAAAAAGGCACATGTCAACATCGAACTATTGATCAATGTCGACATGTTGCTCTTTTTAGAACGTGGAATTCATGCGGGACTTTGCCATTGTGTCCACAGGCACGCTAGGGCAAATAACCCATGTACAGGTGAGGAATTCAATACATACATTTTTAGCTACATCCTATACCTGGCTGTAAAAACGTATATGGCGAGGCCATGGAGCAATCTCTGCTGACTGGAGGCTTTCAATGGCTGTCCGGTGACGAAATCTAAGAGTAAGTGAATTCTCGAATGTGGCTGCTGATTCTAATGTAGGATACGTCATGGAGACAGAACTGGCACATCCTGATAGCTTGGATGACGCGCACAGCGATTTGCCGCTTTGTCCATGCCGCCTAGTTCCATGCAACGGTGCCATTCCCACGTTGCTGACGACACACGGGGGCAAACAGAGATACGTAATGCACTTCAGAAACATCCAGTAGTGTCTCAGTTTGGGATGAAGCTAATTAGTTTCTCGGGTGCTGTCTCCTTCAACCAGTTACGCTGACTGAAGAAGAGTATTTATGTTGTCTCTGACATGAAGGCTTCAGTAAGACGTGACTTTGACACAGATTATTCAGAGTGATGAACAACGAAATTTTCTGCAAGACAATGAAGAATTCGCGATTCCATTGTGAAATTCACATAGTTTACCGCTGGGATGGGCATTATGGCACAAGGGATCATATCGCCAGGCCAAATTTTAAACAGGCCACTATCTTCAACGAAGGAGTTATCACTCTGGACATGGCTAATGTTTTGGTACTGTTCTCGAAACCTTACTATGTCGGTACGTGCATACTAGATCTACCCAGACTCTGGGTTTCCAGTTTCATTACATATTTGCGAAAACTCATTTCACATAGCCGAAGTTACCTTGTACAGATTCAGACAGTTTCGTTCACTGGGTGAATGGGTTGCATGACGTAATAAGGTGCCACCCCGTCCTATTCAGCACATCTGGATATGCGGTCGATACTACTTATGGCATAATGCCTGCAAACATTAAGGATCTTGGCCTAAGGAAAGTACTGTACAGATGCAGGGTCCATTCAAATGCGTGCGAGGGGTATGTGTCATGTGGCCTATATTGGCATTCAGGGTTGTATCTCTGAATGAGTTTCTATCCATTATTATTAAATTAACTCTGAACATGAAGCTGCCAAAGAAAAAAACTATCAAAAATTATTATATACCGTGAGTGTGTCTTACACTGTAATGAAGAACATTTTGTACGAAACTATTATGAACAAATAAAGAAAATTTATTTCCTTGTTGTTACTTACAAACCATACTCTCAAACCTAAAACTCAATAACATCAATGTAATAGGCAGTTTATAATGAATCCAACAATATGGGAACTTTCAATCAGTTGATTAACTGTATGATACCATCTAAATATTGGCTATATGTAAATTAGTTACATGAAGACCAATTTTGATGGTATCATATAGTTCATCAACTCAGTGAAAGTTCCCATATTACATTATATATCACATTGTTTCTGGACGTTTACTAATGTTTCTAGTCGTTGGGTGCAATTTCTCCATAAATATAGTTTTCCGTTTATATATCGACATATTCTCAAACTTAGATCTTACACTTTGAAAATTAGTTGCGAAATAATCTACAGCAAATACTCTAAAAAGAAATCTACATTAATTTTGTAATTTTTACCACTCTATTTTAAATGCAGAGAAAACATGTACCTATTTATATTTTGATTTACCTTACTATCTATATGTAATAGATATTATACAATAACAGAAAGTCTCTAATTTTTATATTTACAAATTTCGTACCCATTGTAATTTGATATAATTACTAAAAATGTTCACATAAATACATATCGTTGGAAAACACTATATAAACTAAATCTGATAAACAATCTAAAAACTGGAAGGTTCCTGAACTCTGTTTTGACTAATAGTTTGTTCTGGACTGTTCTACAACACTTACACGTTTTATGTAACGTTTGTTTGGAATCAGTTTTTCCCATCTGGTTTCAGTTCTGTTTCTCACACGGTTTGTGGTTGCACCGGGGGAAGCTCTTTGGAATGAATGAGACACAGACAAAGAAAAGAGCTCTAAGTTTTATTTTTTAGTACTTACCTATTTACCAGTTTTAGTTCTGAAGCAAAGTTCATCAGATTTGCGATTTAAAAGAAATACAAAAAGAAAAGTGCATCATACATGGGGGCTGCCACCTGTTGTGGCTGAACTAGTAATAGTTTTTCTATTACAGGAAATGATATAAGAGAAAATGTATGTTAATAAAAAGCATTAATGCAAAATGCTCCAAAGAAACATAGAATCTGGGGGCTGAAAGAACAGTGATCTGGATCTGGAAGCTGCAAAGGAACCTTACGCACACATGGATTATGAGTAAATTAACGTAGCCAAAAAGTTTTAAAACCCTCACAATAAAAAAGTACTTAAAAAGCGACGAGCTAAGTATTCAAGAATTATTTAAATTGTAATATTTTCGAATAAAGTACTTCATAACTGTGCGAAAATGAATGATAAAGAATCAGAAAGTGTACCAGTGGAAGGCGGGGTGTGGGGGAGGGGGGGTCGTAGATACGAGCCAAGATGTTTTTTAAAATTGATGTGATGTATGAGTAAAAAATAATCCAGTTCAGAATGACTTTTTAAGTGTTACACTAGGAAAGTTGGAACGCATGCAAACAGAAATGAAAAGTAATCATGAATCTCAATATAGAATTACAAGATATAGTGAATGAGGACAGGAAAAGTTTAGTTTCAAAACTGGAAAATAATCTAGATTGGGAGGAATCGAAACCATGATAAATGCTAGCAGTGAACAAATTAGTAACACATTAACAGGAACAAAGCTTCCCTTGTGTAATATAGCAGGAAAAGCACTTCTAAAGTCAGAACTTGTCAGTAAACTCTTCTAAGGTGAGGGGGGGCGGGGCTATATATTTCAAGACCATGTTGCCTAACTTCCCTCACCTGTGTCATACAGTTCGTTCAATCCTTCCCTCGTGGTGTTCGTCGCAAGAAAGCTGGGACGTTGCTGCAATAAACCAACAACTACTGATGTGAATAAATAATTTTCTATGCTAGAGAACAATGGTGCTAGGAGTGTTCATACCGTTTTGCAAATTGAAGTGTGGGGAAACGTGCTGGCAGAATTCTTAAAAGCATGTTATGGTGTAGGTTTAGAAAAAGTGCTCAGGGGCGAAAGCTTAGATGGTGTTATGGCAAAAGATGTTAAAAACAGTATCAGAGGAAACCATAACAGTGACGTTGTTGGACAATAACAATAGTATCCTCAGTGGATCACATTTATGGTATGTGATATAGGATTAGCTAACCAAAGGCCATGAGCTCTTGCAGTATTTCTTCAACATTTTCAAATTTCTGTACTGCATGTCTTCTCCTTCTCATCCTTATATCTTACTGTGACTGTCTCTCATTATCAACCTATCTGTTTCTTTTTACCAGTCAAATAATCGTTATGTAGTTTTGTGGTGGCCACAGAATTTCACAGCTACCATTAATACATTCTAAATTGAAAATGTATCTGAAGAGCCGAAAGGAAATATGACTTATTACTATTTATGCTAGAAGAACGTTTAAAGATAAAATAACTTGATTTATATTTTTTAAGCATTTTGTATTGTCAGAGCTTTACAGTGCTTATGTAATATTATACTAGAAATATGAAAGTTCTTATGCTTCTTTCTAAACGTAATTTATTGATTAGGTGGATTATGCAAATTAAGTTATTTTATGTCATATTAAAACTGTTTGGAATCTGGTGAAGACAATGGATGGTTAAACTTTTCTATTTTGAGAAAATTATGTGAATTTGCAAAGAAATTTGTAGTTTTACATCAGAGACTGAAAATATTTTACTATTAACTGTGTTTATAGTCAACTGGTGTTGGCAACACAAAATATCTACTATCTTAGTGCATAACTAATGTTTAAGAGGAATAAATATGTAAGATTTTTGTAAGCTATTTCTGTTCATTTACTGCTATGATGATATTCTGAGAGAGAGGCTTTATTGGAGTATAGTGTTTGTTAGACCAACGCATACTATAAGTTGTATGGGGAATTTGAAAGATCAGTTAAGATGAAAACATATTTCTTGGTTTTCAACACAAGTTGTTCTATTATGAATGAGATATGTGGATTATATTCAAAGAATTTTTCTACTTGGGGGTATACTATTGGATTTTATGGCATGGTATTATGAAGAAGTTCATGGAGATCCTGCAACGTTCATGAGGTTTATGTTGAACTGAATCTTAATGTGACACTCTGCAGTTTATAACGTTATGAAGAGATGTTCTGCAATGTGATGGTTATATATAAGTTTGACACACTATCTCTTGGACTTGTAAATATATTGCTGTAAAACATAAGCTACGAAACAATGTCAACCATATTTAATCTTTAAAGGAAATACAAAGAAAGAAGTGTGTTGTACATTGCTGAAGCAAATGGCAGGAGTGCAGACAGAACTTGAGTGAGGGCGAGTCTATCTATTATCTGTTGGTTAGTAAGACAAAAGGCATGATAAGGGGAAAAGCCTTTTTTTGGCAACAAATTAGGGCAGTAACATGTTAGTCATTAATCAAAGTGATATGTCACACAAATGCCAAACGGAAGCTACAGCCACTTTTTTTTAAATTCCCTTCATTTTTAAGTCACGTAACTGCCCCATGCTAATGCTTCATCATTCTGTCAATGCTGTGAACAGAACACAAGCGACTTGCAATTGGCTCAGAGAAAGGGGAGGGGAGAAAGGAGGGCTGAGGTGAGAGAGGGCTGACGTTGAAGGTAAGTTATACGACTGCCTCAGAATGGATGACATTGACACTGGAGGACATCGACTTTTGACCTTATTAAAAAAGAAAACAATACGCTCATTGTTCTAAAATATACTCAGCACCACTACTACACGGAACAGAATGTGTTAATGTGAAGTGTTCAATACGCTCCGGGAAACAAAACGGCAAATCCGTTATTAAATTCGTTTATGAGCTCTAAAATCCATTATTAAATTCGTTTATAAACTCTACATCCTGAAGAATCTTGTCATTATTGGTTGTGATGACTGTTTTTCTTCCAAGTTTTAGTGTAGAAGAAAATGTCCCTTTTTGTTAAATCACTTTTCCTTAAAATTCGTTTTTAGTTAACTCCTCACTTCGGCCCAGTTGGCGAATCACTCTTTGCTGGCTGTACGGTACAGCAGTGACATATCTGAGTTGACATTATGTTGGCAGCACTGTGTCTCCTTCTTGATATGCAACAGAGATTAAAGCTTAGCAGCGAAGCATAACCAAAAGACGAGGGGTCTCTCGAAATCTGTCCCTGATTGTACGCTGTCTTCCATTTCGGTAGCACTGTACCGTTAAATCTAAAACGTCTCCTCTGTATGGATGATGGTAGCAGCGCCTACGTCGGATGGTGCCACTGAACGTAGTGACTTCTTTGTTGCTGTTCTACCAGTGTCATATGCGTGGTCACAGTTATGTGCAGAACATCCCACTGCCGTGGCAATGGGGCGAATAACACATTTCTAACTCTGTGGTCCAGCTGCCTCTTGGAGTTACCACTCACAAGTCATATACCATTTATTTATTACTGAGTTGCTTAGTAAACAATACCCAGCCTACAGTAATAGTTTTCAGTAGCATCTACGTTGACGGAAAAAGCACAGTGATGATGTATTACAAGTGCGTCCAAATATCATTGTTTTGTTAATATATTTTCCTCTCCATGCCCTTTAACAAAGTTGATTACCTCGTCACTAATGTGACTGCGTAATTCACAGCTAATAAAATAATTGTAATATCTCAGGTGCAAGGCACGTCAGATAATGCCAGTATGGAAATTTTTGTATATTGATCCTAAAGTAGTGAAAGTGGAACAGAGATGGAGTGTTGTCAGCATAATGCACGCTCTGTACTGCGACAGCTTGAGCAAGGTGTCGAAATTGAAGAAAGTGCCGACGATGAGGTCGATTTTACTACTGAAGTCATAGAACCCGCAAACACTTGCATAAAGATAATTTGAAGTCAAGTGACTTTGAACAAAACACAAAAATATCGGTAATGTTGCAATACGCGAATCGTATATGACTACAGAAGACCATAGGTGGAAACTGCGTTTCAGGGGATAACTCTGTAATGAGCTTCGCTCTGAACGATAAGGATATCGTTTAACAAACACTTAATAGTAAAGCATTTTCTTGCCACCAAGTAACGAGAAAGGTCTTAAATAGCGTCAGAGAGTGCCATGTGTGAGTAACGTGACGCAAAATATCGGTTGGAGCTATTATTTCACACAGTTTACCTGTAATATGCGTGGAAATAAATCGGAGCATAAGGGATCAACACAACATGGCATCAGTTTTACATCAGTCTAGACAGCCTCATTTATACTACTGGCCATTAGAATTGTTACACAAAGAATAAATGCAGATGATAAACGAGTATTCATTGGACAAATATATTATACTAGAACTGATATGTGATAACATTTTCCCGCTATTTGGGTGCATAGATCCTGAGAAATAAGTACCCAGAACAACCACCTCCGGCCGTAATAACGGCCTTGATACGCCTGGGCATTGAGTCAAACAGAGCTTGTATGGCGTGTACAGGTACAGCTGCCCATGCAGCTTCAACACGATACCACAATTCATCAAGAGTAGTGACTGGCGTATTATGACGAGCCAGTTGCTCGGCCACCAGTGACCAGACGTTTTCAATTGGTGAGAGATCTGGAGAATGTGCTGGCCAGGGCAGCAGTCAAACACTTTCTGTATCCAGAAAGGCCCCTACAGGACCTGCAACATGCGGTCGTGCATTATCCTGCTGAAATGTAGGGTTTCGCAGGGATCGAATGAAGGGTAGAGCCACGGGTCGTAACACATCTGAAATGTAACGTCCACTGTTCGAAGTGCCGTCAATGTGAACAAGAGGTGACCGAGACGTGTAACCAATGGCACGCCATACTATCACGCCGGGTGATATGCCAGTATGGCGATGACGAATACACGTTTCCAATGTGCGTTCACCGCGATGTCGCCAAACACGGATGCGACCATCATGATACTGTAAACAGAACCTGGATTCATCTGAAAAAATGACGTTTTGCCATTCGTGCACCCAGGTTCGTCGTTGATTATACCATCGCAGGCGCTCCTGTCTGTGATTCAGCGTCAAGGGTAACCGCAGCCGTGGTCTCCGAGCTGATAGTCCATGCTGCTGCAAACGACGCCGAACTGTTCGTGCACATGGTTGTTGTCTCGCAAACGTCCTCATCTGTTGACTTAGGGACTGAGACGTGGCTGCACGATCCGTTACAGCCATGCGCATAAGATGCCTGTCTTCTCGACTGCTAGTGATACGAGGCCGTTGAGATCCAGCTAAAAGTCATTGGATCTCGACCAACGCCAGCAGCAATGTCGCGATACGATAAACCGCAATCGTGATAGGTTATAATCCGAGTTTTATTACAGTCGGAAACGTGATGGTACGCATTTCTCCTCCTTAGATGAGGCATCACAACAACGGTTCACCAGGCAACGCCGGTCAACTTCTGTTTGTGTATGAGAAATCGATTGGAAACTTTCACATGTCAGCACGTTGTAGGTGTCGCCACCGGCGCCAACCTTGTGTGAATGCTCTGAAAAGCTAATCATTTGCATGTCACAGCATCTTCTTCCTGTTGGTTAAATTTCGCGTCTGTAGCACGTCATCTTCGTGGTGTAGCAGTTTTAATGGCCAGTAGTGTACTTTCTCTTCCCTTTCTATAATACTGTCCTCCAGTTAGGTTCCCGGGTTCGATTCCCGGCGGGGTCTGGGATTTTCTCTGCCTCGTGATGGCTGGGTGTTGTGTGCTGTCCTTAGGTTAGTTAGGTTTAAGTAGTTCTAAGTTCTAGGGGACTGATGACCATAGATGTTAAGTCCCATAGTGCTCACAGCCATTTGAACCATTTGAACCAACCTCCAGTTAATTTTACTTGTATAGCCCTTATATATTCCTTCCACCTTGTGGCTTTCTCTTCTATGTTTGGTACTGACCTCCATCTGAGTTCGTGGTTTTCATACTCCTGCTTTCCTTTTCTCCAGATGTCTCTTTAATTTTCATATAGGCGGTATGTATCATTCCTCTAGTTACGACGGCTTGCTGAAAGTAAACGCCTCTGAATTTTTTATGCTTCTCTTAATTTCGATTGAGAGATTACATCTCACATATATTACTCGGTCGACTATCCCGCTTATCTGACGCAAGTTGCAACCCTTTACAGCCAGAGGGCTCAGAATTGTGGCGTGTAACATGACGGTGTGTAACGTAACTGTGTTGTTGTGTGAGGAACAGCGTGCTGTAATCGAGTTTCTGATCGCAGCAAACGTTCCCCAATTGAAATCTATAGAAGACTGAAAGCTATGTGTGGTGATGACTGTAATGTGCGACGTTGGGTTGTTCGTGCTCGTAATGAAGGAAACATTGGAGCTAACCTCAGCGTGTGTGACTGAGCTCGGTGTGGTAGACAGCCTACGGCAACCGACGGAATTCATCGGAATCGGATTCATGAACTCACCAGAGATAATCGACCGATAACACAGACACAGTTCTCAGGTACGTGTGGAATATCACTATAGCGAGTTCAGGCCATCATTACAGACCTGCAGACATAAAACTGGGTACACGGTGGGTGCCTCTATGCTCCTTTGTCAACAATTTCTTTTGCGTTTTGAGGGTGAGGCTGATGGATGATTTAACAAAATTTTGATGGGTGACGAAAGCTGGGTTCACCGTTTTGACCCCGAAAACAAGAGAGCTACAATGGAGTTCCGCCACAAAGAATGGCTACCGAGGAAAAAGTTCAAGACCATGCCATAAGCAGGTAAAGTCATGTTCACAGTGTTCTGGGATTTTCAAGGTGTGGTTCATTTGGAATCCACAAGTAAAGGCACCACCACAAATTGTGCATGGTACTGTGAGACCGTCAGAAAACTGAAAGTGCGAATTCCAGAATTCGTCCACACATGGAGCACTGTCTCCTTCAGCACGACAATGCCAGATCACATACGAGCGCTGCGACATCCGCAGCGATCCGACGCCTTAGATTCACTGTCATAGATCATCCTCCATAAAGTCGTGACTTGGTACCATCCTCTCCTCACCTGTTTCCAGAGCTTTAAGAACACCTTCTAGAACTTCACTTTGGTAGTGATAGAACGTTGCAAGCACAGGTGAGGTTGTGGCTGCGTCAACAAAATAAAACATTCTACTGTGACGATATCAACAAACTGGTCTCTCGTTGGGAGAAATGTATTTATCGCCTGGGTGACTATATTGCCAAATAAATATGTTTTATTTAAAAAGTTTTAAGAGTTTTTTTATATAAAAAATTTGAAGGCAGTAGTTCTCAACACGACCTCGTATATACAGGGTGATTCAAAAAGAATACCACAACTTTAGGAATTTAGAACTCTGCAACGACAAAAGGCAGAGCTAAGCACTATCTGTCGGCGAATTAAGGGAGCTATAAAGTTTCATTTAGTTGTACATTTGTTCGCTTGAGGCGCTGTTGACTAGGCGTCAGCGTCAGTTGATGCTAAGATGGCGACCGCTCAACAGAAAGCTTTTTGTGTTATTGAGTACGGCAGAAGTGAATCGACGACAGTTGTTCAGCGTGGGGCACTGAGAATCCGCGGGAAACAACTCAGTATGAACGTGACTCGCCTAAGGTGAACGTTTTCTGTGCCATTTCAGCCAATAAAGTTTTTGGTCCCTTTTTCTTCGAAGGTGCTACTGTAACTGGACTACAGTATCTGGAGATGTTAGAGAATTGGCTGTTCCCTCAGCTCGAACAAAAAGCACAACAATTCATATTTCAGCAGGATGGAACGCCACCACATTGGCACTTATCTCTCCGTAACTACCTGAACGTCAACTACCCGAGGCGATGGATCGGCCGCCAGGCAGCCCGTGACAGAGCACTTCATCACTGGCCTCCAACAAGCCCTGATCTCACCCCCTGCGATTTTTTCTTATGGGGGTATGTTAAGGATATGGTGTTTCGGCCACCTCTCCCAGCCACCATTGATGATTTGAAACGAGAAATAACAGCAGCTATCCAAACTGTTACGCCTGATATGCTGCAGAGAGTGTGGAACGAGTTGGAGTATCGGGTTGATATTGCTCGAGTGTCTGGATGGGGCCATATTGAACATCTCTGAACTTGTTTTTGAGTGAAAAAAAACCTTTTTAAATACTCTTTGTAATGATGTATAACAGAAGGTTATATTATGTTTCTTTCATTAAATACACATTTTTAAAGTTGTGGTATTCTTTTTGAATCACTCTGTATGCTTCTGTATCATTCCATTTGTCCTGTAGCCAGTCCTGCTTACCCATTTTCCATTTCCTGTCAGTCTCATTTTTTAGGCGTTTGTAATCTCTTGCGCCTGCTTCCTTCGCCTAATTTTTATATTTTCTCCCTTCATCGATTAAATTTAATATCTCCTGTGACATTCAAGGATTTCTACTAGGCCTTATCTTTTACTTATTTGATATTCTGCTGCATTCATTATTTAATATCTTAAAGGAGTCCATTCGACTTGCACTGCATTCGTTCCCCTGTTTCTGTCAATCGTTGCCTAACACTCCCTTTGAAACTCTCAACAACCTCTGTTTCTTTCAATTTATCCATGTCACAATGTCTTAACGCCATACCTTCTTGCAAATTTTTAATTCATTAATTTTGTAACTGGCGTCAGTAGTACTTAAAAGAAGAGTAGTTTAGTGATATGGCGTGTTTCACTGTAAGTGAAAGTTTTTACCAAAGCAGACGTGAATGTGGCAAACATTATTAGAGTCTCTGCTGACACAATAAATGTAGTGTTTCGTTATACAATATTTACGTAGCAAAGGAAAGTTACAATCCTCTATGCCGGAAACCTTGCATTCATGATTAGCACATTTCTTACCTCTTGTTTCAAGAAGAAACCTTTCTGCCACAGTTTCGATTGAAATTCAGAGAATTTAATTATTCTGACAGTATACTTTGAGTTCGGGGTGCACTCAGCCTCGTTATGCCAATTGAGGAGCTACTCGACTGAATAGTAGCGGTTCTGGTCAAAGAAAACCATCATAACGATCGGGTGATCGGTCCATTCCGCATCCTCACCTGAGGATGACACGGCGGTCGGATGGTCCCGATGGGCAACTTGTGGACTGAAGACGGAATGTATACATACATATATACATACTTATACTTTCAGTATCATCTTAATTATAAGTAAATTAATAGTATTACATTTCCGAGCGTGAAGAAGATTGAAAATTTTCTGAAGCATTCCGTTCTTGTATTTCATCTCAGCTTGCAGGATGCGAAAGCCCCTATCCTGCAGAGTTCCGATGTCGACATGGCCAGTGCAATAAGTGGTCCGGATCTGTATTCGGAAAGACAAAGGCTCTCTTGCTCGTGCGGTCATTCTGCTTTATACTGCCATATTTGTACGCCCGAACAACCGATCGTTGGTATAGGGCCTTAAAAACGTTGCGTGATTTCTCCGCAATCCGCGCAAATTGCTTTGTCCCCAACGACATCGATGTGGCAGAGATATAAAGCTCAGCGCTTGGTATGTCGCGGCTGTAGCCGCCAAGTGGGTGGGGGGGGGGGGGGGGGGAGGGAGAGAGAAGGGGAGGATGCTGGGAGAGAGGGAGAGAGGAAGTGCAGCTATAAAAACCGCACCAGCTGAGAGACGTCGCCTGAAGTGAGACACTTTCTTACGTGCTGACTACTGACTTTTACGGCGTTTGGAACGGGGCGGTGGGTTACAAGTGCAAAAAACAAAGAGAAATTCTTGAGTCTGATACCTGATAAATTCCGCAGTTTTCGTGTTTACGCCCCGGAGTATATACTTGCTTCTAAGGATAAATACTAGTCCCTCTTTACGGTCTTCTTCTTTGTGTTCCACTCGGCGCTTTGCGGTAGCAGATAACCCTTAAAGATGAACAGCCTTAGTTTCAGGAGTCACGGAAGAGGACATTTGTTGTCGCTCTCTTCCAATTAAAAGTAACAGTCTTACTTGTGGGTAACGTCTGTTTTTAATTAGGACGAAGCAGCCATTAAATGAGGCTGATAAACTCAATAGGCGCAAAAAGAAGAACCAAATGAGCCTGCTGTCCCGTAAGAGTAGAACGGTAATGAGCAAAAATTAAAATAAAGCTGTTATCAGACACTGACTAACTGCGTGCAGTTATTATTCTGTTTCACTCTTTTTTTTTTCTTTTTCTTCACGTTGTCACAATAACAATTGACAAGTAACGCAATCCACTACGGTTCCTTTGCGAAACTATTACACACACGAAATGCTTTAACAGACAAATGCAGGCATACAGCCTACAGCAGATAATTAATCATTAAGTAGTCATTCAGTAATATGTTCACAATATATAATTCTGGTCATGACCAATCAAACAAGTAATTTGTTAGTAAGAGAGACATTAATATTTGACGACAATATGGCATAAAACTACGGACTGAATAATGAAACGCCGCCTATTATCATCAGTCAAAATTTATTCTGTATTTCAAATACAGTGTTTCTCCTTCCGGGTTCGAAGTTCCGTGCACAGCTACGTCGATAACGACGGTTCACCTGCTCGTGTAAGATAATGGTAGAAGAATCCGGATTGTGGAGACTAAGAAACATCTTGATTTTAGCTTAGCTCATGGATGAGGGCCCAGCCTTCTAACAAATACGATCATGCTGCTGCGTATGAAATACGGAATTGTGCATAAGATTTACAGAGTAAGTACTTAACACTGAGAGAGCTGGATGCCTGCACTGGTCAAGTATCTGTTGCGGAGCTGTGCTGCAACCTCAGAGCTTTCAGTCGTTGGACATACAGTGGTGCCACTGCGTGAGAGAGGCGATCAAAAAGTTTCCGTATGAGGGCGACTCCAATGCGAGTATATACAGGGTGACAATTATTGAACTGTATGAAATAAAATCGTCATGACGTCTGAAAGATTCGCATTAGGCCGTTCAAAATGCACGATTGGGCGCGGGGAATGATGGGAAATAGTATGGTTTGGTTTATCGGAGGAGTCCACTTTCATTTGGATGGGTTCGTCAATAAGCAAAATTTGCTCATCTGGGGGACTGAGACTCCACATTTCGCGATCGAGAAGTCTCTTCACCCTCGATGGGTGACTGCCTGGTGTGCAATGTCCAGTCAAGGAATAATCGGGTCGATATTCCTTGATGGCACAGTGACTACCGAACGGTACGTGAAAGTTTTGGACGACATTTCATCCCCATTATCCAAAGTGACCCTAACTTCGACGAGATGTGGTTCATGCAAGACGAAGCTCAACCCAATCGAAGCAGGTGAGTGTTTGATGTCCTGGAGAGGCACTTTTGAGACCGCATTCTGGGCCGGCCGATGTGGCCAAGCGGTTCTAGACGCTTCAGTCCGGAACCGCGCTGCTGCAGCGGTCGCAGGTTGGAATCCTGTCTCGGGCATGGATGCGTGTGATGTCTTCAGGTTAGTTAGGTTTAAGTAGTTCTAAGTCTAGTGGACTGATGACCTCAGATGTTAAGTCCCATAGTGCTTAGAGCCATTTGAACCGCATTCTGGCTCTGGTGTGCCCAGAGGCCACTGGCATGAGCCTCGATTGGCCGCTATATTCTCCGCATCTGAACACAAACGACTCCTTTTTGTGGGGCTATAATGAAGACAAGGTGTAAAGCAATAACCTCAAAACTATTGCTGAGCGTAAAACAGCCATTTAGGAGGTCATCGATAACATCGATGTTCGGACACTTCAGCGGGTCACGCAAATTTTCGCCATTTGTTTGCCCCACGTCATCGCCAATGATGGCAGGCATATCGGACATGTCATAACTCAAATGTGAATATCTGTAGTGACGTTTACGTGTTGAATAAAGTGTGTGAACGCCGTAGTTTGTAAGTAATATTAGTTTTTTTCGTATAGTTCAATGATTGTCACAAGTATAAAGTGGATGTCCTGGTTCTACATGGACTAGACAGAGTCCTCTTGGTAAGGTGGAGAATGTGAGAATATAGTGGCAGTACGAAGCGTCATGTCACGGATTGCGCCGTCCCTCCGGTCGGATGTTCTATTCCTACCTCCGGCATGTGTGTGGGTGTTGTTCTTAGCATAAGTTAGTGTAGGTAGTCTGTAAGTCTAGGGACCGATGACCTCAGCAGGTTGGTCCCTTAGGAATTCACACACATTTCAACATTTGGCATTCGTGTCTTTCCGACGTGAGTATGGTCAATGCTGAAACATGACAGCGTTATTGCCAAATGGGTCAAAACAGGTCGAACGTCCTGTCATTCTATTCTTCGCTGCCGAGGACAAACACCAGTAGACATCCATCGGAGGATGACGAATGTGTATGGGGCAACATGTTTGTCAAAAACCACCGTTGTGGAATGCTGCTGCTTCGTGATAACGCACGTTCACGTTTCGCAAATGTCGTAATGTAGAATTTACGCCAAGTCAAGTGGCCGACACTCGAGCACTCGCCCTTCAGTCCTGATCCCACCCCATGCGACTTTCACGGGTTCGGTCCCTTAAAAAAGACCTCGAAAGGTAGACGATTTACACTCCTGGAAATTGAAATAAGAACACCGTGAATTCATTGTCCCAGGAAGGGGAAACTTTATTGACACATTCCTGGGGTCAGATACATCACATGATCACACTGACGGAACCACAGGCACATAGACACAGGCAACAGAGCATGCACAATGTCCTCACTAGTACAGTGTATATCCACCTTTCGCAGCAATGCAGGCTGCTATTCTCCCATGGAGACGATCGTAGAGATGCTGGATGTAGTCCTGTGGAACGGCTTGCCATGCCATTTCCACCTGGCACCTCAGTTGGACCAGCGTTCGTGCTGGACGTGCAGACCGCGTGAGACGACGCTTCATCCAGTCCCAAACATGCTCAATGGGGAACAGATCCGGAGATCTTGCTGGCCAGGGTAGTTGACTTACACCTTCTAGAGCACGTTGGGTGGCACGGGATACATGCGGACTTGCATTGTCCTGTTGGAACAGCAAGTTCCCTTGCCGGTCTAGGAATGGTAGAACGATGGGTTCGATGACGGTTTGGATGTACCATGCACTATTCAGTGTCCCCTCGACGATCACCAGTGGTGTACGGCCAGTGTAGGAGATCGCTCCCCACACCATGATGCCGGGTGTTGGCCCTGTGTGCCTCGGTCGTATGCAGTCCTGATTGTGGCGCTCACCTGCACGGCGCCAAACACGCATACGACCATCATTGGCACCAAGGCAGAAGCGACTCTCATCGCTGAAGACGACACGTCTCCATTCGTCCCTCCATTCACGCCTGTCGCGACACCACTGGAGGCGGGCTGCACGATGTTGGGGCGTGAGCGGAAGACGGCCTAACGGTGTGCGGGACCGTAGCCCAGCTTCATGGAGACGGTTGCGAATGGTCCTCGCCGATACCCCAGGAGCAACAGTGTCCCTAATTTGCTGGGAAGTGGCGGTGCGGTCCCCTACGGCACTGCGTAGGATCCTACGGTCTTGGCGTGCATCCGTGCATCGCTGCGGTCCGGTCCCAGGTCGACGGGCACGTGCACCTTCCGCCGACCACTGGCGACAACATCGATGTACTGTGGAGACCTCACGCCCCACGTGTTGAGCAATTCGGCGGTACGTCCACCCGGCCTCCCGCATGCCCAATATACGCCCTCGCTCAAAGTCCGTCAACTGCACATACGGTTCACGTCCACGCCGTCGCGGCATGCTACCAGTGTTAAAGACTGCGATGGAGCTTCGTATGCCACGGCAAACTGGCTGACACTGACGGCGGCGGTGCACAAATGCTGCGCAGCTAGCGCCATTCGACAGCCAACACCGCGGTTCCTGGTGTGTCCGCTGTGCCGTGCGTGTGATCATTGCTTGTACAGCCCTCTCGCAGTGTCCGGAGCAAGTATGGTGGGTCTGACACACCGGTGTCAATGTGTTCTTTTTTCCATTTCCAGGAGTGTATTTAGCGGTTTGCAGCGCATACAGAGCAACTGTGCACCATGTGGCCGAGTGGGTGCCATGAGGCCTCTAGCAACGTCAAGTGCTGTCTTTGGTTAGACCTCTTCAGCCATTTGAGAGAAGATAACGATCCTAGCACTTGATAACAGCAAATGGTCCACCTCTCAAGTGGTATGGCTTTGGAATGTTTTGCCCCTCTGGAATGTTCTTCGCTGCCCTGAAGTGACGCAATGGGCAACAGTAACTTCCCATTCCACCTCACACAGACTATGATCGGTCCCGAATCTGCCAACGATTCACCCACACATAATGTCATCCAGGCGTTTTAGTTGTTATTTTTTATTTACACGTAAAGTTCCGTGGACCAAATTAAGAAGCAAATCTCCAAGGTCATTGAAGGTATCAGTACATGAAATTACGACATAAAAGTAATAAAAGATAAAAATAAATTTTTATGAACCCGAAAAAAGTCAGTCCATAAGTTTAAGTAAACGCAATCAACAATACAATAAGAATCAGCTTAATTTTTCAAGGAACTCCTCGACAGAATAGAATCAGTGACCCATGAGGAAACTCTTCAGTTTCGATTTGAAAGCACTTGGATTACTAGTAAGATTTTTGAATTCGAGTGGTAACTCATTGAAAATAGGTGCAGCAGTATACTGCACATCTTTCTGCACAAGTGTTAAGAATGTCCGATCCAAATGCAGGTCTGATTTCTGTCGAGTATTAACCGAGTGAGAGGTGCTTATTCTTAGGAATAAGCTAATATTGTTAACAAGAAATGACAGTAAGGAATTTACATATCGAGAGGCCAATGTCAATATACCCAGACTGGTGAACAGGGTTTACAAGAGGTTCAGGAACTTACACCACTTACTGACCGAACCACCCGTTTCAGAGCCAAAAATATCCTTTTCGAATGGGAGGGGGTACCCCAAAATATAATACTATATGACATAAGTGAAGGAAAATAAGCCAAGTAGACTAATTTTCGTGTCGATCACTCACTTCAGATGCCGTTTGAATAGTAAAAATGGCAGTATTAAGTCTTTGAACAAGATCCTGAACGTGGGCTTTCCACGACAGCTTACTATCTATCTGAACACCTAGAAATTTGAACTGTTCAGTTCCACTAATCACATGCCCATTCTGTGAAATTAAAATGACAAACATGGTTCAAATGGCTCTGAGCACTGTGGGACTTAACATCTGAGGTCATCAGTCCCCTAGAACTTAGAACTACTCAAACCTAACTAACCTAAGGACATCACACACATCCAAGCCCGAGGCAGGATTCCACCTGCGACCGTAGCTGTCCCGCGGTGTTAGACAGAAGCGCCTAGAACCGCTCGGCCACACCGACCGTCATAAAATGTCAGGTTTAGTTGTATTGTGTGTTAGAAACTGTAAAAACTGAGTCTTACTGTGATTTAGCGTTAGTTTCTTTTCTACAGGCCATGAACTTAGATCACGTACTGCACTATTTGAAGCCGAACCAATGTTGCACACAACATCCTTTACTACCAAGCCAGTGACATCAGCAAACAGAAATATTTTATAGTTACGCGTAATACTAGAGGGCATATCATCCTGCTTCTTTAAGACTCGAATATGGCACGTCACCTGCAATCAGAGCCACTGTACCCGAGATCCCAACGTCAGGAATTGTAGTTCTCGCACCAAGCGGCCTCGTTAAAGTACGACGTTTCTGTACCCTGTCAACATATTGTCTCGCCATAGTTGATCTGCGCATTGTTATCATTATGACTATTTTGAACGCTCCATAACTTACGGGTATAATAATAATAATAATAATTATTACTGCCCGAACCACCCGTTTCAGAGCCAAAAATATGCTTTTCGAATGGGAGGAGCTACCCCAAAGTATAATACTATATGACATAAGTGAAGGAAAATAAGCCAAGTAGACTAATTTTCGTGTCGATCACTCACTTCAGATGCCGTGGAGGCCCGGGAAAAGAATAGGCCTCCGGTATGTTCTGCCAGTCGTAAAAGGCGACGAAAAGAACAAACCACTAATAGGGCTAACCCCCCTTTTAGTGTGATTAGTTGGTTCAGGACAGAACTAAAGAAGCCTCGGACAAGCGCCGTCATGGTCGGGGACGACGCTTGAACCCTATGCCCGTCCACAATGGTAACGACACTGCTAGCCAACTGGAAAATGATTTATATCCAAACAGAGGTGTTTTGCAGGATATGCTTCCTGCAACCACCCTAGAAGGAAAACAAAGACAGAGGATGAGATGGTCAGATGAAGTTAATCGACACCTCATGTTCTGTTATTACCAAGCAATAAATCTAGGAACCAACACAATTGGATACAGATCACAAGTATACACAACATTTATTACCAGATACCCAGAATTAAAATTTTTAACAGAACAATGACTAGCTGATCAGATCCGTGTAATAATCAAAAATAACAGGATACCCCAGTCAGAATTAGAAAACATCAAACAACAAGTACAACAAATACTGGAACAAAATAATGTGCAATCAGAAGAAGAAGAAGAAGAAAATTCAGTAATTGACTCAAACATCCCAGAGCAAACAAACAAAGAACAACACGCATCAATTAAACAATCAGAGGAAAACGAAATCTTAAGACAGCCACCAGAACAAGCACAAATAGAACTCGAACTAACACACATGTTAGATATAGAAGAAAAATTTCAGCTGACATATATAGAATACAAAGACACAAATACAGACATTAGACCATTCTTGCAAAGACCGCAAAATAACCCACAATTCAAAACAACAATAAAAAGTATCAACACAATCATACACAACAAAATAAATGAAAACACAACTATGGAAGAGTTACAACTACTTGTTTATATAGGAGCACTCACTACACTAAATATACACACTACGCAGAGATCAGAACCAACCAACACACAGAAGAAACCCACAAAACCAGCATGGCAACACAGGCTACAGATCAGAATAGAAAAACTGAGAAAAGACATCGGACAGCTAACACAATTTATAAGAAATGAAATGTCAGAAAAAAACGAAAAAGGTCAGGTAAAATCTCACAACAAGAAGTGATAGAGCAATTAGATGAAAAGAAGCAGAAATTACAAGCATCGGCCAAACGACTTAGAAGATACAAAAAAGTGAAAAATTGAAGGAAACAAAACCAAACATTCAACACAAACTAAAAGAAATTTTACCAGACCATAGATAACACACACATTAAAATAGACAATCCACCAATCATAACAGACATGGAACACTTCTGGAGCAACATACGGTCAAACCCGGTACAACATAATAGGCATGCACGGTGGATACAAGCAGAAACAGATACATACAAGATGATACCACAAATGCCTGAAGTGATAATTTTGCAACATGAAGTCACCCAAGCAATTAATTCTACTCACAATTGGAAAGCCCCTGGAAAAGATAAAATAGCAAATTACTGGCTAAAGAAATTCACCTCAACACATTCACATCTAACTAAATTATTTAACAATTACATTGCAGACCCATACACATTCCCTGATACACTTACACATGGAATAACGTATCTGAAACCTAAAGATCAGGCAGACACAGCAAACCCAGCTAAATATCGCCCCATAACATGCCTACCAACAATATACAAAATTTTAACTTCAGTCATTACACAGAAATTAATGACACATACAACACAGAACAAAATTATAAATGAAGAACAAAAAGGATGTTGCAAAGGAGCACGAGGATGTAAAGAGCAACTGATAATAGATGCAGAGGTGACATATCAAGCTAAAACTAAACAAAGGTCGCTACACTATGCATACATTGATTACCAAAAAGCTTTTGATAGTGTACCCCACTCATGGTTACTACAAATATTGGAAATATACAAAGTAGATCCTAAATTGATACAGTTCCTAAACATAGTAATGAAAAATTGGAAAACCACACTTAATATCCAAACAAATTCAAATAATATCACATCACAGCCAATACAGATTAAGCGTGGAATATACCAAGGAGACTCATTAAGCCCTTTCTGGTTCAGCCTTGCTCTGAACCCACTATCCAACATGCTAAATAATACAAATTATGGATACAATATTACTGGAACATACCCACACAAAATCACACATATGCTATACATGGATGATCTAAAACTACTGGCAGCAACAAATCAATAACTCAACCAATTACTAAAGATAACAGAAGTATTCAGCAATAATATAAATATGGCCTTTGGAACAGACAAATGTAAGAAAAATAGCATAGTCAAGGGAAAACACACTAAACAAGAAGATTACATATTGGATAGCCACAGCGACTGCATAGAAGCGATGGAAAAAACAGATGCCTATAAATATCTAGGATACAGACAAAAAATAGGAATAGATAATACAAATATTAAAGAAGAACTAAAAGAAAAATATAGACAGACTAACAAAAATACTGAAAACAGAATTGACAGCAAGAAACAAGACAAAAGCTATAAATACTTACGCGATACCAATATTGACCTACTCATTTGGAGTAGTGAAATGGAGTAACACAGACCTAGAAGCACTCAATACACTTACACGATCACAATGCCACAAATATAGAATACATCACATACATTCAGCAACAGAAAGATTCACATTAAGCAGAAAGGAAGGAGGAAGGGGATTCATAGACATAAAAAACCTACATTATGGACAGGTAGACAATTTAAGAAAATTCTTTCTAGAACGAGCAGAAACTAGCAAAATACACAAAGCAATCACTCATATAAATACATCGGCTACATCACTGCAATTTCATAACCACTTCTACAACCCTTTAGATCACATAACATCAACAGATATGAAGAAAGTAAATTGGAAAAAGAAAACACTACATGGCAAGCACCCGTATCATCTAACACAGCCACACATCGATCAAGACGCATCCAACACATGGCTAAGAAAATGCAATATATACAGTGAGACGGAAGGATTCATGATTGCAATACAGGATCAAACAATAAACACCAGTTATTACAGCAAGCATATTATTAAAGATCCCAATACCACAACAGATAAATGCAGACTTCGCAAACAACAAATAGAAACAGTAGATCACATCACAAGTGGATGTACAATACTAGCAAATACAGAATACCCCAGAAGACATGACAATGTAGCAAAAATAATACATCAACAGCTTGCCTTACAACATAAACTTATAAAACAACATGTTCCCACATACAAGTATGCACCACAAAATGTACTGGAGAACGATGAATACAAATTATACTGGAACAGAACCATTATAACAGATAAAACACCACCACATAACAAACCTGACATCATACTCACCAATAAAAAGAAGAAATTAACACAACTAATCGAAATATCCATACCCAATACAACAAATATACAGAAGAAAACAGGAGCAAAAATTGAAAAATACATCCAACTGGCTGAGGAAGTCAAGGACATGTGGCATCAGGATAAAGTCGACATTATTCCAATTATACTATCAACTACAGGAGTCATATCACACAATATCCACCAGTACATCAATGCAATACAGATACATCCAAACTTATATATACAACTAAAGAAATCTGTAATTATTGACAATTGTTCAGTTACCCGAAAGTTCCTAAATGCAATGTAACATATACCGTACAGATAAAAGGAAGTCACGCTTGATCAAGGTGCGCGTCACCTTCCATTTTTAACCAGACATAACGTCTGAGGCAAGAAAGAAATAATAATAACAATAATAATAATAAATCCCGTGGAGGCCCGGGTTAAGAATGGGCCTCCGGTATGTTCTGCCAGTCGTAAAAGGCGACGAAAAGAACAAACCACTAATAGGGTTAACCCCCCGTTTAGTGTGATTAGTTGGTTCAGAACAGAACTAAAGAAGCCTCGGACAAGCGCCGTCATGGTTGGGGACGACGCTTGAACCTTATGCCCGCCCACAATGGTAAGGACACTGCTAGCCAACTGGAAAATGATTCAAATCCAAATAGAGGTGTTTTGCAGGATATGCTTCCTGCAACCACCCTATAAGGAAAACAAAGACAGAGGATGAGATGGTCAGATGAATTTAACCGACACCTCATGTTCTGTTATTACCAAGCAACAAACCCAGGAACCAACACAACTGGATACAGATCACAAGTATACACAACATTTATTACCAGATATCCAGAATTAAAATTCTTAACAGAACAACGACTAGCGGATAAGATCCGTGTAACAATCAAAAATAACAGGATACCCTAGTCAGAATTAGAACACATCAAACAACAAGTACAACAAATACTGGAACAAAAAATACTGGAACAGAACCATTATAATGGATAAAACAACACCACGTAACAAACCTGACATCATACTCACCAATAAAAAGAAGAAATTAACACAACTAATCGAAATATCCATACCCAATACAGGAAATATACAGGAGAAAAAACTGAAAAATACATCCAACTGGCTGAGGAAGTCAAGGACATGTGGTATCAGGATAAAGTTGACATTATACCAATTATACTATCAACTACAGGAGTCGTACCACACAGTATCCACCAGTACATCAACGCAATACAGCTACATCCAAACGTATATATACAACTACAGAAATTTGTAATTATTGATACATGCTCAATCACCCGAAAGTTCCTAAATGCAATGTAGCATATACCGTACAGTTAAAAGGAAGTCACGCATGATCAAGTTCCGCGTCACTTTCCATTTTTAACCAGACCTAAGGCCTGAGAAAGGAAATGTAGTAATAGTAATAATAATAGTAATAGTATTAATAGTAATAGCATTAATAGTAATAGTAACAGTCGTCCACAATCAGATCATAAGATGATATTCTCAAATACTTACGAAAATCTTTCTGCGGATGATGCTGTGGTATATCGGGAGGTTGTAACAATGGAAAATTGTACTGAAATGCAGGAGGACCTGCAGCGAATTGGCGCATTGTGCAGGTTCAAAATGGTTCAAATGGCTCTGAGCACTATGGGACTTAACATCTATGATCATCAGTCCCCTAGAACTTAGAACTACTTAAACCTAACTAACCTAGGACATCACACAACACCCAGTCATCACGAGGCTGAGAAAATCCCTGACCCCGCCGGGAATCGAACCCGGGAACCCGGGCGCGGGGAGCGATAACGCTACCGCACGACCACGAGCTGCAGACCATGGTGCAGGGAATGGCAATTGAAACTCAATGTAGACAAGTGTAATGTGCTGCGAATACATAGAAAGAAAGTTCCCTTATCATTTAGCTACAATATAGCAGGTCAGCAACTGGAAGCAGTTAATTCCATAAATTATCTGGGAGTACGCATTAGGAGTGATTTAAAACGGAATGATCATATGAAGTTGATCGTCGGTAAAGCGGATGCCAGACAGATTCATTGGAAGAATCCTAAGGAAATGCAATCCGAAAACAAAGGAAGTAGGTTACAGTACGCTTGTTCGCCCACTGCTTGAATACTGCTCAGAAGTGTGGGATCCGTACTAGATAGGGTTGATAGAAGAGATAGAGAAGATCCAACGGAGAGCATCGCGCTTCGTTACAGGATCATTTAGAAATCGCGAAAGCGTTACGGAGATGATAGATAAACTCCAGTGGAAGACTCTGCAGGAGAGACGCTCAGTAGCTCAGTACGGGCTTTTGTCAAAGTTTCGAGAACATACCTTCACCGAAGAGTCAAGCAGTATATTGCTCCCTCCTACGTATATCTCGCGAAGAGACCATGAGGATAAAATCACAGAGATTAGAGCCCACACAGAGGCATACCGACAATCCTTCTTTCCACGAACAATACGAGACTGGAATAGAAGGGAGAACCCACAGAGGTACTCGAGGTACCCTCCGCCACACGCCGTCAGGTGGCTTGCGGAGTATGGATGTAGATGTAGATGTATAAGATGATTTACCTCCAACTGCCAGACAAACTTAAAGATTAATCAGGACCTTAGAAAATAGTAAAGCTAGTGGAGGAGACTCTAAAAATGTGGAACTTTTTAAATGATCTCTAGTAATAATAAAATATGAACTGAAAGTAATCTTTGAAGAAATCTGGAAGACAGAAAAAGTTCAGTGGAGGTGGCCTTGATACGTCCACTACATAATAAAGGCAATAAACAAGAAGTTAACAACTGTAGAATTTCCTCGGTATCAGTTGCATGTAAAATATTTTCGAAGATTCTACTAAACAGAATAGAAATCACAATGGACAATCATTTAAGTGAATAATATGTTCTTGGACCAGTGCAGCATGGTTTCAACAAATATTTTATCTGAAAAATATTCGCCACGAATTTCTCCATTCAAAAATCATATTGCTGATGTTTCTTGAAATCAAAAATTTGTTTTATTCAGTTGACAGGGCAACTGTAGATAAAATAATCCGAGAAATAGGTGAAAAGTACAGATCAGCAATATAATTCGTAAAACACTAACACATACAGTATCAGAAGTGAAAATTTGCGAGAGAAATATGTCATTCGAAATAGACATAGGTTTATGGTAATGTGAAGACATAGGTCCACATTTCTAAAATTGCGTTGTAGAAAAAAAAACAGAATTTGAATATAAAACTGAATGGACGTAAATCTTCACCAATAGGACTGGGAAGAGGTAACGAAAATACTAGAATAAACTGTCTCGGTTTACCAGATGACCTTCCTGTACTTTCTGTAACAGTGACATCTGCTGCAATGCAAATTAATATTTCAGAGGAAATAGCAAGCAGCACAGGGTGAAGGATTTTCGCGAGAAACCAAATGTTTAACAAAAATTAGAAATGCTTCGAAATTTCTCAAAATATATTTTGGCCCAATACAGAAGACTAAATAATTTAAATATTTTGGGGAATTAACTCAAGAAAATAGTTTGGAAACGGCTGCTATAGAGGATAGAATACATAAAATGGGAAGGAAATATAATTAAAGAGCATTACACCAAAATATACCTTTCTAAAAGTGTGAATATTAGACATTGCGATGCGGTAGTGAAGCCAAAACTTCTATGCAAGGGATATCCAGCATTACACTGTCATTCAAAAAAGTTGGAGATACTAGAAAGATGAATAATTAAGAAAATATCAAGCCCACGAAAAGCTATGGAAGATTGGAAATTACGATTAAGTTTGTCGAAACATAGAAAAAGGAAAAGAACTAATAAGAAAAAGGAGGCTGGTATGTTTTTGGCATTTATATCGAATGCCGGAAAGTAGTTTAACCAAAAAGATCTTCTCATATATGTGGGGTAAGAAGTCAACAATTAGTTGAATATACAAAATAAAAAAGGATTTAGAAAAAAATAATACGAAAGTTGATAAAACAATCGATACAGAACTGTTTAGGAAAAATTATAGAATATGGAAGGATTCCAAAGAGGGAGAGTGATAAAAATTGCTCTGATGTGGTCAGAAGAGACGAAGAAAAAACATAGTGAACGGTTGAGAGAGTGCTGGAAGAAACGAAAAGGACAACGAATAAGCAACTTAAATTGGCAAGTGGTCCTCAGCTGCTCCATTAGAGAAGAAATAAATAACAAGATGACGTGTAGGAGAGGGACTTTCAAACTGTCAACAGTGAGTAAGTACCTGAGCCAACAACATCCATGACTGACTGTTAGGGACTAACCTATTACTCACTTGGAATTATCTGGGATAACCAGAACTGCTGGAGCAGCTACCGATGCTGGATGACCGTATTTCACAGAATCATGATTGCCCCATGTCGCTCACATTACACAGAGCTACAGTTAACACTCGCGTTCACCCACTGTGTTGCAATCAAGAAGCGGTTGAAATATGCTCGTAGAGACAGAGCCAATGCGCATCTGCTAATTTTATCCAACTAGCTGTGGAGCCACAATGAATCTGTCTAATGGACCTACGTGGCACAGTGGTTAATTCACTGGATTTTTATTCGTAACGGGAGAGCTGGAAATGCCAATCCAGATAGTCTGTACAGGATTTCTGTGATTTTCACAAAACACATGAGGCGAATGCCGTGACGAATTTTTAAACAGACCATAACTACTTCCTTCCCTCATCGACCTCCAGCTGTGCTACTGTTCTATCTCAATGCCGAAGAGTTATTAAGTTGTAACGTTCTATCGTGCCTTCAAGCTGTTTAATAGTAACTGTCCTGAGAATACGTCTTGAATACCAGCAGGTTGTTGTAGATGATGCTGCAGTGCTATTTTTCTCAGCAGTGAGTTATTGTTCAGTCTAGAAAATAATGTTGAGCATAGATTGTGTACTCTGTACAATAAATAACTATGGATACATTAAGTAAGTTTGTTGTGATGTTTCCGCGTGGAGTGGCCGCGCGGTTAGTGGCGCCATGTCACTAATCGTGCAGCCCCTCCCGCCGGAGATTCGAGTCCTCCCTCGGGTATGGGTGTGAATGTTGTCCTTAGTGTTAAGTTAGTTTAAGAAGTGTGTAAGTCTATGGACTGACGACCTCAGCAGTTTGATCCATTAGGAATTCACACACATTTGAACGTCTGTTGTGATGTTTGTAAGTAATGGAAGTCAATGATTTCCATAAACAAGGGAAAAGTTACAATGGTGCTTCCGTCCAGGTTGTTCTCAAGCCACATCCATCCACTGGTCGATCCCCCACCTGCCACCTGGCTCCCCACATCACCATCGAGTCGTGGCTTTGAAAGACTACTTCCGAAGCAGCCCACCAGGCAGTGGTAAACCTCTAAAGTCTCCCAGGGTCGAGCAGTGGGTATAAGTTCCCATCACCATCCTCCCAGATAGTCCCTCCCCCACCGTCCCCCACCTTGTATCCATTTTTGGTTAACAGATCTATAATTGACGAGGAAGGACTTACTGTCCTCGCCTGTCCAACTCAGAGAGCAACAGAGGACTGGAGGTCAGTCTCCTAACATTAGAGAGGTTTAAAGCAAGGAACACCTCCCTAAACTTCCTCGGAACCTCTCAATCTGGGGCTGTTTCTTCAGATATCAAGAGTCACCTTTATTCACGGCTACCACTTAGGATCCAAACATCACGTGGGGCGTCCACAATCCGTCACTTGCGAAGCATCTTTGGAGAACTCTATCAGAGGTGACCAGGTAACTTATCATTTGTAATTCACTTGGTCATAGCAATGGTAACAGTTTCTAACTGACGATTCGATAACCTCATAGTTCAGCCAAGGACAGCTGTTTTGCATTCAAGAAAGGGAACATGACACCATCCCATTCTGTAATTGCTACTGCCATTACTAGGATGACATCATGTAGGTGTGTGTGGACGCTTCGTAAATGTGGTATGTAAGGAAAACGACCAGCTGTGCGTGGACTGGTTACCCCCTCTAGAGCCGTGGAGTGGGGAGCCTCTACAGTGGCAGGTTTTAGTTGAGTAGGTTGTAACACCATAACTCTAGGACTCATTGATTTATTTTGCTTTGTTTATTTAATGTTACTTCGTTGAGCTTCTGTAAATGTGTTTGATTGAATCGATAACACAGAATTGTATACTCCTTTCTTTGTTAAAACTTTGATGTCATGATTTGATTCTATGCAATGTAGTGTATCTGTTATTTAAATTCTTTGTCGCATTTGGAGGGAACAAAACTTACTCTATATAATTGTAATTTCTGTGTGAATAATTTTTTGTAGAAATGTCGATATGTGCAAATGTTCTGTTTTATTTAATGTGTTTGGTTGCTGTTATGTAAACTGCTGGTCTTCACTTAGGGTTATTAGTTAGTTTGTATGTAAAAGGTGTAGTGGTTCCCCTCGGGAACGGAACTGTGTTGTGCGCGCAAATTGTGGTTGGCCTGAAAGAGTGGTTCTGTGTGGGGCGGCGGAGGGGGTGAAGTGGACTGCGATAGTCGTCGTAGGGTTGTGGAACACTGCGGCTGCGGCGGGGACGGAGCTTCTCCGTCGTTTCTAGGCCCCCGGTTAAGATACAATACAATACAATACAATACAAGGTGGAGAGCAGCTCAATGTACTGGCTTAATTTCCAATGATCTTAAAGTAACTGGACAAAATTCGAGAGGCATTCAAGAAGTAATGCAACACATTTTTTTCCTGAAAGCAGGTTGGTTTTATTCAGGATACCAATACACAATGTTGTTCCTCACTCTTTTCGCTACAAAACTCTTTTTCAACATAGTCTCCGTTCTATGTGACAGTCCTACGCCACCTTAGTGTGAGCGCCTGTATGCTCGAATGGTACCACTCTACTGGTCGACGTTGGAGCCAACATCTAGCAATTAGAGCCCCCCCCCCCCCCCCCCCACAATAACCCACGTACTGCTTGATGCGGAGTCCATACTTCATCGGGTCAAACGGATGGAAGTCGGAAGATGCGAGATCCAGGCTATGAGGAAGAACAACCCACCCGGCCAGAGTGGTCGAGCGGTTCTAGGCGCTACAGTCTGGAACCGCGCGACCGCTACGGTCGCGGGTTCGAATCCTGCCTCGGGCATGGATGTATGTGATGTCCTTAGGTTAGTTAGGTTTAAGTAGTTCTAAGTTCTGGGGGACTTATGACCTCAGCAGTTGAGTCCCATAGTGCTCAGAGCCATTTGAACCATTTTGAAGAACAACCCAACAAAGTTTTGTGTGTCAGTTTGTGGCCTGCAGACATGTGTGAGCTCTTGCGTTGTCATGAAGAAGGAGAAGTTTATTTGCATTGTTATGGTGACGTACACGCTGAAGTCATTTCTTCAATATCCTGAGGGTAACACAGTACACTTCAGAGGTGAACGTTCCACCATGAGGGAGGACACCAAACAGAATAATCCTTTCAGAGTCCCAGAAGACCGTTGTCATGACTTCACCGTCTGAAGTTGCGGCTGTGAACTATTTCTTCGGAGCAGAAGCTGTGTGCTGATACTCCACTGACTGCCGTTTAGTTTCCGGTTCGAAGTGATGAACCCATGTTTCATCGGCTGTGACGATGTTCGACAAAAATGTGCAGGCAATTAGGCGCAGATGGTCCTTCGTTGCTCTCGATGGTCTTCTGTTAGGCGGCGAGGAACCAAGCGGGCACACACTTTCGAGTATCCCGACTCGTGGATAAGCGTGTCAGAACTGCCAACAGAGACGTGCAGTTAAGTACCGAAGTAAGTGATTGTGATACGTAGATCACCTCGAATCAGTGTGTCCGCACGTTGCTGGAGTCACAGATGTTTGCGGCCGTCTGGCACTTGGGAGATCGGACTAGTTTACAATGATGACAGGCGCCTCGACTAAAGACACACTATGCCTTGCCAATGATGTTGTTGTTGTCTTCAGTCCTGAGACTGGTTTGATGCAGCTCCCCACGCTACTCTATCCTGTGCAAGCTTCTTCATCTCCCAGTACCTACTGCAACCTACATCCTTCTGAATCTGCTTAGTGTATTCATCTCTTGGTCTCCCTCTACGATTTTTACCCTCCAGGCTGCCCTCCAATGCTAAATTGGTGATCCCTTGATGCCTCAACACTTGTCCTACCAACCGGTCCCTTCTTCTAATCTTCCTGACACTTAAATCTATACTAGATGTTAGCAAATTTCTCTTCTTCAGAAACGCTTTCCTTGCCATTGCCAGTCTACATTTTATATCCTCTCTACTTCGACCATCATCAGTTATTTTGCTCCCCAAATAGCAAAACTCCTTTACTACTTTAAGTGTCTCATTTCCTAATCTAATTCCCTCAGCATCACCCGACTTAATTCGACTAAATTCCATTATCCTCGTTTTGCTTTTGTTGATGTTCATCTTATACCCTCCTTTCAAGACACTGTCCATTCCGTTCAACTGCTCTTCCAAGTCCTTTGCTGTCTCTGACAGAATTACAATGTCATCGGCGAACCTCAAAGTTTCGCCAATGATAACCATTTTCAAATCCTACTGAAATTAATGCTGTCAGTGAATACAGGTCCACTCAATCAGTTTCCGAGCGAACATTGCGGAGAAAACTGTGTGAAAATGACTTGGAGCCGGGTACATCGAAATTACGAGGGCTACACGGAAAGTAAGGTCCGATCGCTTGCGAAATGGAAACCACAGCGAACATCAATATGTTTTATTTGCAACAGTTAGCTACGTCTTCCAGTTACTGCTGTACACAGCAGTAACTGGAGTGAGACATTTGTCGTGCCATTGTACTAACTTTCCAATATCCTCGTCATAGAAGGTAGCCGACTGTGCTTTCTGCCACTCTCTATCCCGATCTGCAACTTGTTGTCTGTGCCAAAAAGTTAACTCAGTAGCCAGAGGTTCATTTAAGTAGAGATGAAGATCAGAGGGAGCCAAGTCCGGTCTGTAAGATGGATGATCAAACACTTCCCATCGAAAGCGCTGCAGAAGCGTCCCCATCGCTCCTGAAGTGTGCAGCGGATAATTGTCACAAACAAAAAACTGCATGGCAGTTACGTTGTGTGGGCTGCAAGAAATCAGGCGAAATCTCTCACAGGCGCTCATACTTGAGGGGAGAAACTATTTTCTAGGCATCTTTATATGATCACTGTGCCCTCACATCTGAAGTGAGTGACATGACGCGATCGGCGAGAATACTAGAGGCACTGTCCAACACATCTATGTAAATCTTCATAAGATTTTCACTGTGGTTATCATTTCGTGATCGATCGGACCTTACTTTCCGAATAGCCTTCATACAACCAAATCAACATCTATACTCCCCAAGACACCTTATTATGGTGCGGCGGCGGGGGTGGGGGTAAATTGTGTACCACAGTTACTTCCACTCTTTACTGTTCCAATCCAGAATGACGGGCAGGTGAGCGAGTAGAATGACTTTTGGTACGCTTATGTGTGAACTCGAATATCTCTAATCTTACCTTCCTGGTCTCTTCACGAGATATTCGTAAATGACGAAATGGTCATTTCGTATTAAACTACATCTGTTACCATTTTTGCAGTGTACAAACAAGTGTGCGCCTTGAATGGTGTGATAAGCAGTTACAAAGTGGATAAGTCAAAATCGACTGGTACTAGCCTTAAAATATCAAAAATGTTCTCCCTGCATTTTTGCGTAAGTTTTTCACTGTTTTCATTATATTTTCCGTTATCCTATTCGCGAATATCTAAACTTAACATCTAACCTCACAATAGTAACATGCATTTTACTTCACCTCACTCAAGAGCTGGAGTAAATAATGTATTAAAGCGTTCTGCACCCAATGATGGACCGACAAGTTCCGAAATGCATCGAGTAATGTAACAAACCTGAAGAAATTTGTGAATGAAGGCGTTATTATTCACACCGTCTGTGTACTGAATAGTCACGTCTACAGCTGCGAAATATGGTTAAATACTGCAAAAAATTGCTCTGAGCACTATGGGACTTAACATCTGAGGTCATCAGTCCCCTAGAACTTCGAACTACACTCCTGGAAATTGAAATAAGAACACCGTGAATTCATTGTCCCAGGAAGGGGAAACTTTATTGACACATTCCTGGGGTCAGATACATCACATGATCACACTGACAGAACCACAGGCACATACACACAGGCAACAGAGCATGCACAATGTCGGCACTAGTACAGTGTATATCCACCTTTCGCAGCAATGCAGGCTGCTATTCTCCCATGGAGACGATCGTAGAGATGCTGGATGTAGTCCTGCGGAACGGCTTGCCATGCCATTTCCACCTGGCGCCTCAGTTGGACCAGCGTTCGTGCTGGACGTGCAGACCGCGTGAGACGACGCTTCATCCAGTCCCAAACATGCTCAATGGGGGACAGATCCGGAGATCTTGCTGGCCAGGGTAGTTGACTTACACCTTCTAGAGCACGTTGGGTGGCATGGGATACGTGCGGACGTGCATTGTCCTGTTGGAACAGCAAGTTTCCTTGCCGGTCTAGGAATGGTAGAACGATGGGTTCGATGACGGTTTGGATGTACCGTGCACTATTCAGTGTCCCCTCGACGATCACCAGTGGTGTACGGCCAGTGAAGGAGATCGCTCCCCACACCATGATGCCGGGTGTTGGCCCTGTGTGCCTCGGTCGTATGCAGTCCTGATTGTGGCGCTCACCTGCACGGCGCCAAACACGCATACGACCATCATTGGCACCAAGGCAGAAGCGACTCTCATCGCTGAAGACGACACGTCTCCATTCGTCCCTCCATTCACGCCTGTCGCGACACCACTGGAGGCGGGCTGCACGATGTTGGGGCGTGAGCGGAAGACGGCCTAACGGTGTGCGGGACCGTAGCCCAGCTTCATGGAGACGGTTGCGAATGGTCCTCGCCGATTCCCCAGGAGCAACAGTGTCCCTAATTTGCTGGGAAGTGGCGGTGCGGTCCCCTACGGCACTGCGTAGGATCCTACGGTCTTGGCGTGCATCCGTGCGTCGCTGCGGTCCGGTCCCAGGTCGACGGGCACGTGCACCTTCCGCCGACCACTGGCGACAACATCGATGTACTGTGGAGACCTCACGCCCCACGTGTTGAGCAATTCGGCGGTACGTCCACCCGGCCTCCCGCATGCCCACTATACGCCCTCGCTCAAAGTCCGTCAACTGCACATACGGTTCACGTCCACGCTGTGGCGGCATGCTACCAGTGTTAAAGACTGCGATGGAGCTCCGTATGCCACGGCAAACTGGCTGACACTGACGGCGGCGGTGCACAAATGCTGCGCAGCTAGCGCCATTCGACGGCCAACACCGCGGTTCCTGGTGTGTCCGCTGTGCCGTGCGTGTGATCATTGCTTGTACAGCCCTCTCGCAGTGTCCGGAGCAAGTATGGTGGGTCTGACACACCGGTATCAATGTGTTCTTTTTTCCATTTCCAGGAGTGTACTTAAACCTAACTAACCTAAAAACATCACACACAACCATGCCCGAGGCAGGATTCGAACCTGCGACCGTAGCAGATGAGTGGTACCAGACTGACGAGCCTAGAACCGCTCGGCCACAGCGACCGGCTTAAATACTGCATTTACAGAATGGATTAATATAAGCAACTGAGGGTAGAAAAAAGGTCCAAGCTTGTTTGACTTGTGGAAGCACCACAAAAAAGCTGAAAGAGGTGAGAGACCAATACTCAAAAAAATTCATCAAATATCTCGCGAAAACCTACTTTGAAAATTACATTGACATGTTTCTGGTACAGAATCTTCCAACGTCCTTCGTCGTCCTACGTACCACTGTCGTAGGGTGTATAGCGATAGAAGCAGAATAATAAGTACTTTCACAGAGGCAAATATACGATTCTTCCACTCTCCTTTTGTAGATGAAGCAGGATGAGGCCTTACTTTATATTACGATAAAAGTAATCTCCATAATCAGGATATGGCTGAGGAATACACTGTGAACCACCTAAAACTTGCACCGCAAATATTGCGGAAATAGAAAGTGCTATTGATGTGTAGTTCACACCGAATAGACTGGTTGTCAGGCACTCATATTGTTAGCCAGTCAACACGTTATACTAACGCTTAGAAAGTGTATTTTTCGGCAAACATACACTTTTTAAATGTACTACTGCTTACTGCCATTAACAGACTTAAAGAAGGGCAAATCAGATTGTCAGTAGTGTTTGTTGCAGGATTCTAATGCGAATCCCTTACGTGATATCGTATTTTGAATAGTCACCACACCGACACTTTCACAATACCCATGGTAGCACACAATAAAGAACAACCCAAGTACATACACGATTTATCTGAATTCTGACCAGTAACAAGACAACTGACCGACGCAGCTTGTGTTCAAAATGACCATAGCCAGTGGCAATACACGCTTCCAGTCTGGTATGACATGACTGCTGCACACGTGTTAACTTGTAGACATCGTCTTTCAGCTTTCTCCGCATAAAAATGTCTACAGGCGTCAAATCCTGGAAGCAGGCCGGCCAAGGTACAGGTCCTCTGCGTCCAATCCAATGATTTGGAAACAATTCGTGCAGACATACCGTAGTACTTCGTGCACTATGGACTAGACAGTCCTCATGTGGGTACCACAGTTTCGTCCTAGTCTGCAGAGGCACGTCTTCTAGCATCCGTGCGAGATGGTCTGCTAGGATGCTGCGAAGCTTGTGCGCGTTCAGTGTTCTGTCTCTGAAAAACAGGCCTATGAGCTGATGGTTCATTACCCACACCACACGTTTATACTCCATGGACGCTAACGCTCCACCTGACGAAGCCAAAAAGGATTGCTACAGACCAATAGTGCATGTTTCGGCGGTTTACCTCACTATATTTGGCAAATGTGGCTTCATCATCAAACAAGACACAACTGGAGTTCCGTATCTTAATGCCCATGTGCAGAAGGTTGCACGATTCCCATAATAGTTTCCATGCAGTTCTTGATGAAGACGGATGTGATAGGGATGTCCATGGAGAATGCGTGGTACACTTGCCTGACTCACGCCACTTCCTCGTGCGACTGCGCGGGAACAAACGTGTGGATCAACTAGCAAGAACATAAATTTGTCCCTATTCTGTCGTCATTTGTTTTCTTCTGTTCGTTGTCTATGTGTTACACAGACACTTTCACATAAATAGTTAATGAGGTTCATAAATACACTACTGGCCAATAAAATTGCTACACCACGAAGATGACATGCTACAGACGCGAAATTTAACTAACAGGAAGAAGATGCTGTGATATGCAAATAATTAGCTTTTCAGAGAATTCACACAAGGTTGGCGCTGGTGGTGACACCTACAACGTGCTGACATGAGGAAAGGTTCCAACCGATTTCTCATACACAAACAGCAGTTTACCGGCGTTGCCTGGTGAAACGTTGTTGTGATGCCTCGTGTAAGGAGGAGGAATGCGTAACATCACGTTTCCGACTTTCATAAAGGTCGAATTGTAGCCTGTCGCGATTGCGGTTCATCGTATCGCGACATTGCTGCTCGCTTTGGTCGAGATCCAATGACTGTTAGCAGAATATGGAATCGGTGGGTTCAGGAGGGTAATACGGAACGCCGTGCTGGATCCCAACGGCCTCGTATCACTAGCAGTCGAGATGGCAGGTATCTTAACCGCATGGCTGTAACGGATCGTGCAGCCACGTCTCGATGGCTGAGTCAACAGATGGGGACGTTCGCAAGACAACAACCATCTGCACGAACACTTCGACGACGTTTGCAGCAGCATGGACTATCAGCTCGGAGACCACGGCTGCGGTTACCCTTGACGCTGCATCACAGACATGAGCGCCTGCGATGGTGTACTCAACGACGGACCTGGGTGCACGAATGGCAAAACGTCAGTTTTTCGGATGAATCCAGGTTCTGTTTACAGCATCATGATAGTCGCATCCGTGTTTGACGACATCGCAGTGAACGCACATTGGAAGCGTGTATTCGTCATCGCCATAGTGGCATATCACCCAGCGTGATGGTATGAGGTGCCATTGGTCACACGTCTCGGCCACCTCTTGTTCGCAATGACAGCACTTTGAACAGTGGGCGTTACATTTCAGATGTGTTACGACCCGTGGCTCTACCCTTCATTCGATCCCTACGAAACCCTACATTTCAGCAGGATAACGCACGACAACATGTTGCAGGTCCTGTACGGGCCTTTCTGGATACAGAAAATGTTCGACTGCTGCCCCGGCCAGCACATTCTCTAGATCTATCACCAACTGAAAAAGTCTGGTCAATGGTGGCCGAGCTACTGGCTCGTCACAATATGCCAGTCACTACTGTTGATGAAATGTGGTATCGTGTTGAAGCTGCATGGGCAGCTGTACCTGTACACGCCATCCAAGCTTTGTTTGACTCAATGCCCAGGCGTGTAAAGGCCATTATTACGGCCGGAGGTGGTTGTTCAAAAATGGTTCAAATGGCTCTGAGCACTATGGGACTTAACATCTGAGGTCATCAGTCCCTGAACTTAGAACTACTTAAACCTAACCAACCTAAGGACATCTCACACATCCATGCCCGAGGCAGGATTCGAACCTGCGACCGTAGTGGTCGTGCGGTTCCAGGCTGTAACGCCTATAACCGCTCGGCCACTCCGGCCGGCGGTTGTTCTGGCTACTGGTTTCTCAGGATCTATGCACGCAAATTGCGTGAAAATGTGTTCACATGTCAGTTCTAGTATAATATATTTGTCCAATGAATACCGGTTTATCATCTGCATTTATTCTTGGTGTAGCAATTTTAATGGCCAGTAGTGTAACTGTCCATGTGTTTGACGTCTATTGGGGTATCTTGCCACATACACTGTACTAGAACGAACCGCATTCTTCCTACACTCTCCATACGCCATGATCATGTCGGCTTTTTCTGCTTTGGTATTAGCCGAGTGGTCTAGGGCGCTGCAGTCACGGACTGTGCGGCTGATCCCGGCGGAGGTTCGAGTCCTCCAAATGGTTCAAATGGCTCTGAGCACTATGGGACTCAACTGCTGAGGTCATTAGTCCCCTAGAACTTAGAACTAGTTAAACCTAACTAACCTAAGGACATCACAAACATCCATGCCCGAGGCAGGATTCGAACCTGCGACCGGAGCGGTCTTGCGGTTCCAGACTGCAGCGCCTTTAACCGCACGGCCACTTCGGCCGGCTCGAGTCCTCCCTCGGGCATGGGTATGTGTGTTTGTCCTTAGGATAATTTAGGTTAAGTAGTGTGTAAGATTATTGACTAATGACCTTAGGAGTTAAATCCCATAAGATTTCACACACATTTGACATTTTTTCCTGCTTTGGTAAATCCCATAGTCCACTAACGATCTACAGCTCGGACTTCGGCACACTGACTAGCAAATTACGATGCACTCAGGGAACTCACAAGCACACTCTAAGCAAACGTAGCATCATACCTATCAACTACGCAGGTTCAATGGCAAGTGCGGGTGTGTAAACTTTTCAGATTGTGGTATCTAGTAAATAACTCGCAACAGAATCCAGCAACAACCTCCACTGACATTCTAATTTACTCGAACTTTAGTTTTTTAATGTCAATAGACTCTATTCCTTTTAAAAAGTGTGTTTGCGCAAAAAATAGACTTTATAAATAATCTTAAAATATCTCTATTGGCAAACAAGCGAGCACCTGACTGCCAATCCATTCTGTGAAAACGGCACAACAATAGCACTTCTTATTTCCGCAATATTTCGAGTGCAAATTTTAGGTGATTCACTCTATATAGGAGACTTACTCTTGTTATCAATGTACACACAAAAAGTTTTGCATCACCTCGGTTTCGAGAGTTCCGGAACCTGTACAGAAAATTGGAATAGAGATCATCATGAACATCATTTCCGCCCTATTTTTGGTCATGAAAACAACACATTGCATTTTGTACCACCATACAGTGTTATCTTCAGAGGTGGTGGTCCAGATTGCTGTACACACTGGTACCTCTAATACCCAGCAGCACGTCCTCTTGCATTGATGCATGCCTGTATTCGTCGTGGGATACTATCCACAAGTTCATCAAGGCACTGTTGCTCCAGATTGTCCCACTCCTCAACGTCGATTCGGCGTGGATCCCTCAGAGTGGTTGGTGGGCCACGTCGTCCATAAACAGCCCTTTTCAATCTATCACAGGCATGTTCGATAGGTTTCAGGTCTGGAAAACATGGTGGCCACTCTAGTCGAGCGATGTCGTTATCCTAAAGGAAGTCATTCACAAGATGTGCACGATGGGGGCGCTCAATTGCCGTCCATGAAGACGAATGCCTCGCCAATATGCAGCCGATATGGTTGTACTAGCGGTCGGAGGATGGCATTCACGTATCGTATAGCCGTTACGGCGCCTTCCATGACCACCAGCGGCTCACGTCGGCCCCACATAATGCCACCCCAAAACATCAGGGAGCCTCCACCTTGCTGCACTCTCTGGACAGTGTGTCTAAGGCGTGCAGCCTGACCGGGTTGACTCCAAACACGTCTCCGACGATTGTCTGGTTGAAGGTATATCCGACACTCATCGGTGAAGAGAACGTGATGCCAATCCTGAGCGGTCCATTCGCTATGTTGTTGGGCCCATCTGTACCGCACTGCATGGTGTCGTGGTTGCGAAGATGGACCTCGTCATGGACGTCGGGAATGAAGTTGCGCGTCATGCAACCTATTGCGCACAGTTTGAGACGTAATACGACGTCCTATGGCTGCACGAAAAGCATTAATCAAGATGGTGGCATTGCTGTCAGTGTTCTTCCGAGCCACAATCCGTAGGTAGCGATTATCCATTGTAGTAGTAGCCCTTTGGCGGCTTGAGCGAGGCATGTCATCGACAGTTCCTGTCTCTCTGTATGTCCTCCATGTCACAACAACATCACTTTGGTTCACTTCGAGACGCCTGGCCACTTCCCTTGTTGAGAGCCCTTCCTGGCACAAAGTAATAATACGGACGCGATCGAACCGCGGTACTGACCGACTAGGTATGGTTGAACTAAAGACAACGTGTGCCATGTACCTCCTGCCTAGTTGAATGACTGGAACTGATCGGCTTTCGGACCCCCTCCGTCTAATAGGCACTGCTCATGCATGGCTGCTTACAACTTTGGGCGGGTTTAGTGACATCTCTGAACAGTCAAAGGGACTGTGCCTATGACACAATATCCACATTCAAAGTCTGTTTTCAGGAGTTCTGGCTCAAATGGCTCTGAGCACTATGGGACTTAACATCTGAGGTCATCAGTTCCCTGTAGTTCTGGAAACTGGGGCGATGAAAAACTTTTTTTGGTGTGTGTATTTGGAAATACATAGCACAAATAAAAAACGTGATAACTCTGAAGAGTCTGAGTTTTCTATAAAAATTGTGATAAAGAAAACCTTTAGTTAACATGTTCACACACAGCCTCAAATGTTTTAAATTGAACTAGTACTGGCTTAAAGCGTATATTAATTTGATCTATAGATAGTTTTAATCCATTTCATTTTTGTAATAGGCTTTGAGAAATACTGTGACTTTTTTGAAAATGAATGATTCGTGAATGAAATTTTCCACTCTTGCACGCGAGAAAATAGATACTCAGAAACCCGTTTGTCCATTCTGATGTAGTTTCTCTGAGGTGTGTCCAAATCGCTTTAGGTGAACATAGTTTGGTTCTTCCAACAAGGACATGATCATTTGCATTCACAATCCCTCTCCAACTGAGATGATGCTCAGCCTCCAATAAAACTGACATCGACATTCCTTGAGACTTGTAATTCCGTAAAACCTACATGTTGCACCGCAATGTGTTGCCTGGGTAACGTAGCAATGAGCGTCGCTGGTTGGCGAACTGCAGGTCATCAGTTAAAAAACAGCTGCCAGCATTTATTTAGTATTTATCTCTCTGGGAGGTTCTCAAAATTTATTATGTTTGAAACGTTAGCATATTCTGCAATATTCAATGCAATATTCTCCGTCCAGGATGTAAGTTCTGTTCCGGTTCTATGCTCGTAATAATCGTGCTTTCAGTGCTGTTTTACTTCACTGACGCTCTGCTTTCGAATTTGGCTTTGATTGTGATGACGACGTGACACTGTTTGGTGGAGACGCCGTTATTTCAAAACATCTGCATCACCGTGGCTCCATTTAGGTAATGTAAAAGCCGTCTCCTAAACGGACAAGCACCGAAATACAAGCAGTAAATCGTTCAGACAATATTCAGGAGACCAACGCGTTCCAAAACAGCAGCAAGTCAATTGCACATGAGGCATCCGTCAGTGTTTTCCGGAGACGCTGGTCAGGATCCGACCAACGCTGGTACAACCAAATCCTCCGCCAAGTATAGTGGCCCACAGAACACACTTTGGAATACGGATTACAACAAGCAGGTGTGTTTCCCAATGTGGACCCCCTGGACACATCGTATGTTACAGAAAAGAAGGGAAGCAAGTTTTAGACTACTACTACACAGCCAAACACCAACCGTAGCAGCAGTTCTATTCACGCCAGTCAATTACAGGTGAGTGTTATCGACCTGTGGGACAAAGTTCATTGCCCTGCCCTTGGCCGAGATCACTCCCCAACACGCCGTAGCCGTTCTCCGTCGACGTACAGAGGTACCAGCCGCTCGCCTCATCATTTTCTTGTGCCTTTGCCCCGCGTCGGCACAGGATCGGCGTGGTTATTAACGGATTTGGATTGGTTAATGTAAGGGGTGGCCGGACGCCCTTCCTGTCGCCACCACGCTACCTAACTCCCACGCTCACCCCCCACCCCCCACCCCCCAACCCCTCCCCTGCGCGCGCGCCGGAGTATGTGTATCCAAACTGGCCGCATACGGTGTTATTCATGTGAAAGTTAGCGGACGTTTTCTAAATGTTTGCGAAACGTGTAACTGAGACAGGACTTTGGTACCAGTCCAGCATTCAGTGGGATGTGGAAAGCCACCTAAAAACCACACACGGGCTCGGTGGCACACCGACCCTCATCATCAATCGAACTGGGGTCGACGCGCCTCCCTGTCTGGGAAGCGGCGCTTAACACGCACTGCAGTCCGGGCGTGTTTACCAACGGCTCCCCTAGCCACTGAATTTAGGAAAAGTAAGAAGAACATCTATGGAGGTTGTAATCTTACGCTCCCACACATCACCATTAATTTTCTCTTAGCCTCTTCATTATTTTCAAAAGCTTCGAGAGGTGTAAGATATACAAAAGAAAAAGTTTTTACTTATCTTCGTTATCTCTTGTTGTTTGCTCCAAGTCTTTGTCTAGGGGTACGTTCTTGCGCCTGAAATTTTGATTTAACGTTATGGGTTCTTGGGGACTAAATAACTGATGAAATACTATCTGTTGCTATGATATATTTTATCCCTTTCTTCTATATCACACCGACTTCACAATCTCTATTTTCATACAACCACCAATAACATTGTTGTAGACTAAATTAGAAAAATACGTGCATTTCTATCAGAGGCATGCCCACTACCATCTACTTACTGCTGTACTCACAATATTCCATGAGTTTATAAAGCAAAGAAGTTTACACACTTTCTTGACAAAAGAAGAATCTTCGCTAAAATATATCATTATTTTGCAAATGAGTCCAGAAATAAATTTAATAATTAGTGTTACATTGTGCAATTATTAATATGCATTTTAAATAGGCCAGACCTTTCATAATTCCAAAAATTTTTAAAAGGTGTAATTTTAACTATACGTACAGAGCAATAATAAATTAATTCCTTTTTATTCATTTTAGCCTGAAATATAATATATCGCACACAAAATCAAATGAAATTTTTTCAGTGAAACAGCCGAGAAAGTTCACCTATACAAGAATCGACATTATACTTGGTATCGACTATTTTTCTAAAATAGGTAATGTTAGAGGAGTGTGTCCCATTGCAAGGTGAGGTCACCACAGGAGAAAATTCTCCTTTGACGTCACTCACCAAGATGTGAAGAAATGTCATTGGCGTTACCATGGACGGCCATTCTGCCCGGGCGCTAGTCGACTCAGGGACTTCCTTCTCTGTAATGTCGAATGCTATCGTCATCCGCTAAAGGTCATGTACTGTGATACAAAAGTGATTGTGCTGAAAGTAGCAAACGGGATATACGTCCAATCGACTCTAGCACATACTGAAAGAGTGACTATCATCGGCAGAACGTAGTCTTTCGGCACTGCCATTTGAACAGAATGTAGTCATAATTTTGTTCTCGTATGAGATTTTTTGCAGGCATCACAAGCTGTCATAGACTGTGGAAGATTAAGGCCTCAACGTGAAGGTAAAAAACTGCAAGTAAAAATGATGGTTCTCTGTTGTTTGACGTTGAAGACGTTATTATACTACCGCTATCAACGAGACGAGTTCCAGTCGTTAATGAGCCGGCCGCGTGGCCGAGAGGTTCTAGGCGCTTCAGTCCGGAACCGCGCTGCTGCTGCGGTCGCAGGTCCGAGTCCTGCCTCGGACATGGATGTGTATGATGTCCTTAGGTTAGTTAGGTTTAGGTAGTTCTAAGTCTAGTGGACTGATGACCTCAGATGTTAACTCCCATGGTGCTTAGAGCCATCCAGTCGTTAATCTAGACGCACAGTGAAACTATATAGCTTTTGTCGACTGCAAAAAGCTACTCAGGTTGTCAAAAGAAATCTATATGCCAGCGATGATCATATGTATTGTAAGTAATCAGTGAGAAATTTGTATCACTAATATGTACGAGCAACCACAACTCGTCACTAAAGCTATGCACATAGGGGCAGTCGAATCAATCCAGGAACGGCACCTTAGTGCCATCGACGAAGAATCATGCCTCGATACCACTACAGACAACATGGGGTAGCAAGCTTCTATTGACCTGCCAATAGCGTCTAACCTGACCAGGGTTCAACGTTGGCGAGTGTTAGCCGTCCTGAATCAATTTGCGGATGCTTGCAACACCGGGTTGGAGAAAGTACAGCCAGAGCAGTCGATGAAAAAACACCGTATCAACACTGCGGATCATTTACCAGTTAGGAGCACTCGTATCAGATGCAGCCAGCTAAACGACGGTTAGTGTGTGGAAGATGCTGCTAGATGACACCATTGAACGTTCAGGGAGACTGTGGTTATGTCATACAGTCCTTGTGAAGAAGAATAACATTTCTGTGACGGCTAACGACAACTGAACAAAATCTTGAAAAAAGATGTCTACTCACTGCCGTGCATTGACGATACCCTACACTCCTTGAAAGAGTATTTCTCAACTATGGGCATGTAGCAAGGCTACTGGCAAATCGAAGATGACGAAACTGACATGGAAAATAGCACATTCATAACCCCTGACGGCCTCTGTGGGTTCAAAGATATGCTGTTTGGACTGTGTAAGGCTCCAGCCACTTTACACCGTATGATTGTACTCCATGGACGACGTGTCTTTGAGGTCTCGACAGCCATGTTGAAGCATGTTCAGACTGCAGCCCTTCGTTTTTAATTCGAAAAAGTGTCTATTCGTCGCCAAAGAGATGAACATCCTCTGGCATCTAGTGAGTGGAGATGGAGACCATTCCGATCCAGAGAAAATAAATTGTCACAGATTTTTCGACTCCTCAGCACATTCGTGATGTGAAAAGTTTGCTCTGAATGCGCTCTTACTACCAGCAATTCATACAGGACTTCTGTACCAAGGCACGGTCCTTAAGGAGCTGCCAATAGCATCTTTAGTCCTAGGACTGACTGACGAGAATGCCTAGACAGAGCTTCACACCGATTATGGTATGGTGCATTTAGTGTGCAAATTCAGGAAGATGCTTCCAGGGTACGCTTCATGACCAACATGAACTTCTACACAGCCGAGAACGTGCCTTGCAGATGTCTGTACCGTCAACAAGTTTCTGTCGTATTTATTTGGCAAAACATTCACGATTATGGCGAACCACAATTCTCTATGTTGACTGACTAGACTGAAGGATCTGCTCTGTCGAATGGCTTCAGAAGTATGACTTCAGAGTGGTATATAGAACAGATAAAAACACAACGACATTGACTTACAAAGAATACTTAGGAGGAACACAGCAGTGTGGATGAAATCCAAGTCTTCGTTTCACTGCATCTACATCTACATTATTACTCTGCAACTCACAATTAAGTGCTTGGCAGAAGGTCCATTGAACCACCTTCAAGATATTTGTCTACCATTCCAATCTTGAACGGCAAGCGGGAAAAACGAGCACTTAAATCTTTCTGTGCGAACTCTGATTTGTTCTATTTTATCATGATGATCATTTCTGCCAAGGTGGATGGGCGCCGACAGAATATTTTCGCAATCGGAGGAGAAAGTTGGTGATAGAAGTATCACGAGAAGATCCCGCTGCAACGAAAACCGTCTTTGTTTTAATGTTTTCCACCGTGGCACCTTCTCCATTATTTCACGTTAGGATAAAACGAGCTGACTTGCTTTGAACTTTTACGATGTTCTTCATTAGTCTCATGAGATGCAAATCGCACACTGCAAAGCAGTACTCCAGAAGAGGGCGTAATACCGTGTTGTAAGCAGTCTCTTTGGTTGATATGTTGCTAAATGTCGTTGCTGCTCAACAGAGGGAAGATACAGCAATGCTGAAACGCATAGAAGACCTGAAAAGGAGGAACTGATCAACGAAGTATTCAAATTAATAAACGGACCATTGTACAAGAGGAACTACGATCCACAGGGGTGGAAATATTTGCTCGTCATATCAGGTTATCTAAGGCCAGCTATCCTGAAGTTTTTCCACGACACTCCAAGATATTCGTTAAGACCTGAGAAAGAATCAGCCGCATGTATCACTGGTCAGGTTTCCATTGATCCATTAGACACTTTTTGAGCAACTGTAAGGAAGTCCAGCCATGGAAACACGTGCTGCAGTTACCTCCAAGAGCATCTGGTACCAATTTCTCTTGCAGCAGAGCCATTCCACCGAATTGGAATCGATCTCTTGGGAACGTTCCCGAAACTGACAAACGGGAACCGTTCGATGACAGTCTGCACTGTTTACCTCACCCACTGCGCTGTCACCGAAGCTGTGACAACCGGCGAAATTCCGTAAATTGCAAAGTTCCTTGCAGAATTCATCGTTTTGAAGCATAGAGCACGACGTATGTTGATCTCTAATCGTAGAAAAGTTTTCCAGTCGAAGGCAGCATCAGAAGTAATTGACGCTGCATGATCCACAGAAGAACAGTCTCAGACAACACACGTTAATGTCAGAGAGATCCGGATACAGTGCTCCCGTCGTGACATTCGCACAAAACACAGCGAAAGAAGAGACTACAGATATAATACCGGTCACGAGGCTAAAACGACAATCGATACACTGTTCCCCGTTCAACCGAACGATACTTAGGAATGTTGTTGTTGTTGTGGTCTTCAGTCCTGAGACTGGTTTGATGCAGCTCTCGATGCTACTCTATCCTGTGCAAGCTTCTTCATCTCCCAGTACCTACTGCAGCCTACATCCTTCTGAATCTGCTTAGTGTATTCATCTCTTGGTCTCCCTCTACGATTTTTACCCTCTACGCTGCCCTCCAATACTAAATTGGTGATCCCTCCATGTCTCAGAAAATGTCCTACCAACCGATTCCTTCTTCTAGTCAAGTTGTGCCACAAGCTCCTCTTCTCCCCAATTCTATTCAATACCTCCTCATTAGTTATGTGATCTACCCATCTAATCTTTAGCATTCTTCTGTAGCACCACATTTCGAAAGCTTCTATTCTCTTTTTGTCTAAGCTATTTATCGTCCACGTTTCACTTCCATACATGGCTTCACTCCATACAAATACTTTCAGAAACGACTTCCTGACACTTAAATCAATACTCGATGTTAACAAATTTTTCTTCTTCAGAAACGCTTTCCTTGCCATTGCCAGTCTACATTTTATATCCTCCCTGTTTCGACCATCATCAGTTATTTTGCTCCCCAAATAGCAAAACTCCTTTACTACATTAAGTGTCTCATTTCCTAATCTAATTCCCTCAGCATCACCCGACTTAATTAGACAACATTCCATTATCCTCGTTTTGCTTTTGGTGATGTTCATCTTATATCCTCCTTTAAGGACACTGTCCATTCCGTTCAACTGCTCTTCCAAGTCCTTCGCTGTCTCTGACAGAATTACAATGTCATCGGCGAACCTCAAGGTTTTTATTTCTTCTCCATGGATTTTAATACCTACCCTGAACTTTTCTTTTGTTTCCTTTATTGCTTGCTCAATATACAGATTGAATAGTACGTGGGGAAACCTCATCAACTGGACCGAAGAAGCACGACAATTGGCTCATATGCAGACCGTGGACATTCTTGAGAAAGACTGAGAGCATTATAATCCCAAGCACCAAACAGTGAGATAAAGGCCGGAAAACTTCTAACGGGTTTTTACATCTGTGTGGAAAATGGGGATATCGCAAAAGTTACTAAAACGCTACTTTGAGCGACATCATATCCTTCATCGCTTGTCGGATATCACATACGAAGTCGAGGATTATGATCCATCATGAAGAAGACAAAAGAGCGGAGACGTCGCCCTGTACTCCGTATGAAGCCCTACGATGTCCAGAGGCGCAGATCGACAATGGGGTCTTCTCGTTGAAGGAAACTAAAGACCCGCTCGACGATCACGAAACTTTCACGCGAGGGACGATTACCTCCCAAGCTCATGATAGTGAAGATGATGTGACAACGCTAACAGAATGCGAGCATCGGCCAGCTCTGCCATACCGAAGACCACTGAGAAAATCTGGATCCAGGGTGCTGTAGTCAGCTCCAGTGAGAACTTCTCAAACAGCGGGTGGCTGTTTCTCCACAACAGGGAGCAACGCATCAGTCTCTGATCCATGCTGCATGCTGCGTGTCGTAGCGGTCAGCCTTGTTGGCCGGACTGCAGTGAGTCGTCAATTCAAACCCCACCACAAGCAATTGTTTGTCATTTAATATGTATCAGTTACGGAAATCTCTCGGAAGCACATCCGGTTTTAACGCCTGTGTATCCTGGAATATTAGATGTTTATGTAAATACGTAGTAGCGATTTCTGTCCAGGAATTCAGTTATATTATGACGGCACGTTAATGTTCGTGGTAAATATAGTTTCAATTCTAGGTGTTGTACTTCATTCTGGACCCTACTTTCGTATTTAGACTTGAATGTAGTGGCGACGTGGCAATATTGGTATTAACGGGCTCCGGAAAGGCTCAAAATCATGAAAAGTTCAATTTTTACTTTTTCTGAATCTGCAAACTATTACCTTTTAATAGATATATAATTTATTCAATTCCGAAGACTACAACTATTTTTAAATTTTTTTTTAAAATGTGTTCTACATGGGCGTGCCCCACTGTGGCGCTGTTAAACTGCTGTCAAATGGTGTTATTATTAACGTCCGTGTTCATCAGGTACATTTTAGTGATGTGAGATAGAGTATGTGTTGTGGCTAACCTGTGATGGTTCAATATATATCGCTGGTGTGATTGTCGATTGTTTGATGTTTATTTACTCTGTCGTTATCTCGAAAATATTCGTAATTAATTCTGTTTCTTGAGTCTCTGTCTTGTTGAAGTATTATAATGAGTAAAAGTAAAGTTATTAGAAATCCTCTGAAGGCTTTTAAGAAAAGGAGAAATGTTGGAAAGCCAAAGGCATGTGTTATTACTGTAAACAATAAAGACGATAACCAAGTGAGTGAACCTAACCTCTCATGTACACCTGCCCATAGCAGCCAAAGTGGGAAAGAAAATACTTCACAGAAGAAGCTTGGTTCAATGAGTGAAAACTATGAATGTTTTATGGGCGAATCGGATGTGAATGAAATATTTGATATGTCGGTTCTCAAAGGAATTTTTTCAAACTGTGTAAGATGTATTCATTGTAGTGAAGTTGGTCTGGAACTCTCCATAATAAAGCACGTAGGACTTGCTAGTGAAATAAAACTGAAATGTGATAAGTGTTCATACATGACCACCTTTTGGAACAGTGTTGCAGTAACTGCAACTGAAGAAAATGGTAGCAAAATCTACGAACACAACAACGAGCGATGCTTGCTTTAGACAAGGAACGCCTTCGGGCTGCAGACAGGGCTGTAAAGAGTCTAGAAATACAAGCAAGAGTAAACAGGAGGAGGAACAAGAGGAAGCTGGAGGAGGAGTTTGCAGAGGATGAAGATAATCCACCCTATGGACCTGGAATGCACTAAAAAGTTAATCCAATCTTTGTCGCTCGATTCCCAAAACTTTTATTTTCTCATACTCATTACATGTTTTCTAAGGATCTTCCAAACATATTTGTTTCAAACTTTCAGTAAATGTTACACAGTACCTTCTGCATAATTTAACACAGCCTTTTTCCAAAAAAACTGTATATTTTTGAATATATAAATAAAAAATTGCAAAAAAATGTTGTGAATTTTCATTACAATTGAAAAAAATCATCTTTAATAACTGAACTAAAATTTTGTAAAATCCCTGTGTTAAGTTGTAGCCCATATTCCAATAAATAATCCGTAAAAAGTTCAACTTCCTACCTCAAATACTTTGTGAGGAAAAATGTAATTTATAAGCGTTATTTTAACATTGCAAGTATAGGGCGTTCCGGAGCCCCTTAACTTTCAGACGTAGGTAGCCGTGCTAGCTGTGGTGAATTTTCTGGCGACGAGCGAGTTGCGGATTCGATCTGCATTCTGAGCTTGGCTGTGGATTTTAATTTGTAGTTCCTGATTATAAGTGATAAAACCTCTTGGGATATCCGTGTTACTATATGAACACCTCGCGTGAAACGGCTCTAAAGGGGTGAATTCATATTACACGATTTCCTTGTCCTTTAAAACTGTGGTGTTGTGTACATTCTATGAGAATTATTGTGACCCATGATAAGTTCTGCAACGTACAGAGGAGCAGTCAATTTAACTAACTTTCCTTTATTATTGCTTTTCCTGAGTATTAAAAAAATATAGCATCTATCTCAAATAAAGCGTTAGTGAAACGAAGAAAGATGGAAGGAAGATTGTTTCATCTCATAGATGATGTGGACGGAATAAAACCTTAAAACAGAGAAAAATGTGGCAAGGAATAGGCCATGGGCTTTCTAGAGATACCTACACCTACATCTCCATGTAAATCTACGTCTAGATGATTACTCTGCAGTTCACACTTACGTGTCTGGCAGAGGTTTCTTCTAACCATCTTCAGACTATTTCTCTGCCGTTTCACACTCTGACAGCGCGTGGGAAAATTGAACACTTAAATCATTCTGTACGAGCTCAGTTTCTCTTAGTTTATTGCGATAATTATTTCTTCCTATGTAGCTTGGCGACAATAAAATATTTTCACAATAAGAGAAAAAGTTGGTGATCGAAATTTCGTGGAAATATTTCGATACAGCGAAACATGCCTTTGTTTTGTGACTGCCATCCCAAATCGATCATCATATTCGCGACACTTTCTCCATTATTTCACGATAATACGAAATGAGCCGCCCATCTTTAGACTTTTTCGATGTCCTCCGTCAATCTTATCTGGTAAGGATCCCATATGGCACAGAAATACTCTAACAGAAGACGGAGGACCGTAGTGTAGTCAGTTTTTGGTTTGCCTTCCCCACAACATTATCTGTGTGATCGTTCCAGTTTAAGTTGTTCGTAATTGTAATTCCTGGGTATTCAGTTGAACTGACAACTTTTAAATTTGTGTGATTTATTCTGTACCCTAAATTTGATTTCTTTTTGTACTCATGTGCATGACCTCACACGTTTCCTTTTCAGAGACAATTGCCACTTTTGGCACCATATACAAATCGTGTCTCTTTACAATTCGCTTTGATCTTCTAAAGACTTTACTAGTTGGAAAATGACAGCATCATATACAAAGAGAAGAGGGCTGCTAAGAATATCTCAATCGTTTACATAGATAAGAAAAGGGCATATTACACTTCCTTGGGGAACGTCAATAGCCAATTCTATTTTATTCGCTAATTTTCCGTCGATTACTACGTATCGTGACCTTTCTAACAGGATTTTACGAATATAGTAGTACAACTGAAGCGACGCTTCATAGGCACGCAATTTGATTAAAAGTCTCTTGTGAGGAACAGTCTCGAAATCCTTCTGAAAATTTAGATATGTGGAATCCGTCTGAGATTCCATGTCGATAGCACTCATTACATCGTATGAGTAAAGAGCTAGTTGTTTTTCACAAGAACAATATTTTCTAAATCATTGCTGACGGTAAACTAATAGACCGTTACCTTCGAGGTATTTCATAATGTTCGAACTCATTATTTGCCCCAAAAACCTATGAAAGGAACCAATTGGTATACACCCTGGACCGGAAGACTTGCCTTTGACAAGTGATTTAAACTGCTTCGCCTCACCCAGAACATCCATTTCTAAGTTACTCATGTTGCGAACTGTTATTGATTTGAGTACTGGAATATTCCCTTCGTCTTCTTTGGCGAAAGATTTTCAGAAAACTAAGTGTAATAACCTCGCTATAGTGACGCTGTCATCGGTAATATCACCACTGGTGTCGCGCAGTAAAGATATTGATTGTGCTTTGCCGCTGGTGTACCTTACTTACAACCAGAATCCCTTTGGTTTTTCTGTCAGATTTCGAGACAGAGATTCAATGTGGAAGCCATTAAAAGCATTTCGCATTGAAGTCTGCGCTAACTTTAGAGGTTTAGTAAAACTTCGCCCTCCTGGAGATTTTGTGTTCTTTTAACTTTGGCGTGCTTTCTTCGTTGCTTTTGTAACGGCGTTCTGACCTGTTTTGTGTTCCATGGGGGAGCGGTGCCATCTTCTATTAATTTATTCGGTATTTATATCTCAATTGCCGCAGGTTCTATTTCCACGACTGTAAGCCACATCTAGTCTACACTTACACATTAAGGTGGGAAGGAGTGGAGACTGTCTCTTAGGAATGGTCAAGCGAACATATATAACAGATATATTTTGCCTTTACTTTCGGTGGATTCGGATGTTGCGGTGGCCAGTCTCGCTATAACGTTCTTGTTGCCACTAATCCATGTATCTGTCATGATGACCCGTATTTGTTCAGGATTATTTGTTGCTGAGAGGTCAAATATGTTTCCGCAACCATTTATTCTTCAATTGTCTCCTGAACTAATTGTTCAAAATAGTTTTCTGAGAAACCATTCAGCACGATTTCGGACCACGTTTTACGCCTATAGTGTCTAGAAAGCCTGCATACTCGGTTCGCTAGACAAACAATCAAACCAGTCGTATTAATGAGTTTTATTACACTAAGAAAATAAACAATACTTAACTTTGGCAATTACACAGATATGTCGCTAGCAAAGGGCGACATACAGCATAATCAATCCCAAGTCTGTCCTACACAGAGAGCACAAGAGAAGTAACTGGCGTTGAGTCGCTTACCTTGAAGCCGCTATTGAACTGGACCAGTCGGTCGCAGCGCTTATGTCCTCTTCACATAGGGGCCGCTCTTGTCGCGTTGTCGTCCTGGAAGGGGGTCAGTCAGCGTGCGATTGGCTGACCCCTTCTCACAGCCTTCTCTGCTCTGTCGTTCCCGACTGGCATGCCGGCGCTTGCCTTCAGACCGTAACAATGCCTACCACTGACATTACACATATATTTTCGCTAACGTATCGAGGGTATATCAAAATCACTACCAGCTATAGTTGTATGAGTATGGTACCTATTTGAGGTGATACTCAAGTCTCCTTTGAACTCTTCAGCAACTGAGTCACCTGAGTCGTGGAAGTCGGTAAAGGAACAAATGATTAATTTATTCCTGTTGTCAAGTGTAACCTCTGCCCGTATTAACTCACAGGAACTATCTACTGCAATTTCGCTACAAGATGCACTGCTTCTAACATCAACAAACACGCCACCACCAACTGTATTTAATCTATATTTTCTGAATACTGTTAGGTCCTTTGCAAAAATTATCTCCGACTTGAACCAGATTTCGGTACGTATACCGATTTGAGCTTCAGTGCTTTCTACTAGCGCGTGGGGCTCTGGTTCTTTCCAACGCAGCTACAGCCATTTACAATTACAATCCGTGGCATTCGTATTAAATTATACATTAATAATACGGGAACCCTAAATTTAGATGAACAGGCAAGGACATAAAATCTGCCCGCCAAAATCCGAGTCCAGCGCCGCGTTCATTGCACCACCTCGACTATTAAAGAAAAATATAAATAGCAATAGCTATTTCATACTCATACAATCGTCATATTTTGCGCTTTCTCCATATTTTTAACTGTGATTTCAATTCTGGGATGTCCGTTACGTCGACTGTATTAAAAAGAAGCACATGTACGTTTGAATTTATTCATCAAATCCTTAATAACTAAAAATGGATGACCAATACAAATAAACCTACCACAGTTTTGTTTGAATTTTCATTTATAATGAACCGTTTACAACAATCTTTTGATGGTATGATATTTTACCCATTTTAAGTAACACGTACGAAACAAATCATCGCATAAGATTATGGCTTAACTTACTCTATCAAGAAAAATTAAACAAAAATGAAAACGGAATATTCAACTAGGGAATCCGACAAACAAAATAAGAAATGTTGACACATGGATTCCGACGCTGAGCAACTCTTACCAGCATAACGAAAAGAACATACCACTGATACTAACGACTTACATTTATCAGGCTGAGAACTTTTCACGTTACTCTCATACGCCTTGGATAATAGAGAGAACATTAAAATATTTTCTATCACATTCAAATTTTGCATTGTACTTAAGTTGATCACCATTTCAACTGAGAAATTTCAGTCTTCCGTTTGACATTACGCAAGTCCTAAACCCTCAGCAATGGCATAATGGATTTGTAGTTGACAGGCACTGGATAAAGAGCACTATTTTTCGTGTTGATAGTTAAGTTGTAAATTACAGATAAAACACCGGAAAAACTGTTAGAGACAGCAAATGAAACCTCCAGTGGTGTTTACTGTTAGTACAGTAGGAAATAAATTGATGCTGAACATAACGGTAACAACATTAACTTTAGTTTGAAGAGACAGAACAATACAAACATATTAAATGTAAACAATAATTGGATAGACTATGAAACAAACACAGTTTTGTAAGGGTGAATTAAAATGTTTTGCCATTCCTATGTACTCTCAGTCCTTTTCTATGATAACAGATTTTTTTTTGGGGGGTGGGGGAAATCAAGTGCACATAATATAGACACAACGTTGAAATTAAAGAAAAGAATATCAGTTAAAAGCAGTTACTAGCTAACTGTAAAGACAATGTATTGGGGATTGTAACCGCACTATCTGAGTACGCGTTTCATTAGGAACCTGGTAATTTTTATATTAAACAGCTCTGCTCATGATCATCGAATAAGATTCAAGCTCAACCCACTCTTCCATGAAAAATGAAACAAAAAGTGAAAACTGTATTTACAACTGGGAAATCAAACAGGGCAATAAATGTCACAAGGAACCGAACGCAATTACGAAAAACAACATAATTAAAAAGGGAAGGCAAGAGTCAGGGGCGTCATCATGGACCTCATATCAGCTAAAAGGATGTGTGTGCGGTGACTCGTGGTGAGATGCGAATAAATTGTGTGAAATTAATTTTGAAATTAACTAGGCCTACAAGTAATTATGTGCTCCCATGAGTGTTAACTTTTAATTATGTTATATTGTTATATTAAAGTGTCATGTCTAATATCATTGTGATATTATCTGTGGATGAACTAACAGGTAACTAAAACGGGGATTTAGTAAGATGTAGAGTAGTTATAAAGCCCACGAAACATTTCCAAAAACCAGTACAGGTAAATGACCAAGGATAATGTCAATGTTTTTTTATATGTTTATAAATGATCTAGGTGTCCATCCTTGTGTGTCCATCTTCTGTGGAAGAGATGGAACATAAAGGGAATTCGAACAGATGTGCAGAACTATAGACCTCTATCTCTAACGTCGATCAGTTGTAGAATTTTGGAACACATATTATGTTCGAGTATAAAGACTTTTCTGGAGACTAGAAATCTACTCTGTAGGAATTAGGATGGGTTTCGAAAAAGACGATCGTGTGAAACCCAGTTAGCGCTATTCGTCCATGAGACTAGGAGGGCGATAGACACGGGTTCCTAGGTAGATGACGTGTTTCTTGACTTCAGCAAGGCGTTCGATACAGTTCTCCACAGCCATTTAATGAACAAAGTAAGAGCATATGGACTATGAGACCAATTGTGTGATTGGATTGAAGAGATCCTAGATAACAGAACGCAGCATGTCATTCTCAATGGAGAGAAGTCTCCCGAAGTAAGAGTGATTTCAGGTGTGCCGCATGGGAGTGTCGTAGGACCGTTGCTATTCACAATATACATAAATGACCTTGTGGATAATATCGGAAGTTCACTGAGGCTTTTTGCGGATGATGCTATAGTATATCGAGAGGTTGTAACAATGGAAAATTGCACTGAAATTCAGGAGGATCTGCAACGAATTGACGCATGGTACAGGGAATGGCAATTGAATCTCAATGTAGACAAGTGTAATGTGCTGCGAATACATAGAAAGAAAGATCCTTTATCATTTAGCTACAGTATAGCAGGTCAGCAACTGGAAGCAGTTAATTCCACAAATTATCTGGGAGTAGGCATTAGGAGTGATTTAAAATGGAATGACCATATAAAATTAATCGTTGGTAAAGCAGATGCCAGACAAATTCGTTGGAAGAATCCTAAGGAAATGCAGTCCGAAAACAAAGGAAGTAGGTTACAGTACACTTGTTCGCCCACTGCTTGAATATTGCTCATCAGTGTGGGATCCGTACCAGATAGGGTTAATAGAAGAGACAGAGAGGATCCAAGGGGGATCAGCGCGCTTCGTTACAGGATCATTTAGTCATGGCGAAAGCGTTACTGAGATGATAGATAAACTGCAGGAGAGACGCTCAGTAGCTCGGTACAGGCTTCTGTTGAAGTTTCGAGAACATACCTTCACCGAGGAGTCAAGCGGTATATTGCTCCCTCCTACGTATATCTCGCGAAGAGATCATGAGGATAAAATGAGATTAGAGCCCACACAGAGGCATACTGTCAATCTATCTTTCCACGAACAATACGAGACTGGAATAGAAGGGAGACCCGATAAACAAAGTACCCTCTGCCACACGCCATCAGGTGGCTTGCGGAGTATGGATGTAGATGTAGATCCTCGATGTAACACCGTAAGAACAAGTTGCAAGGCGTCAAGTGTTGCCCCTTCGAGCACCGCACGCTGAACGGTCGCAATACGACCTGTCCAGTGACCCGGCAACGTCCACTCAGGTAATCTCGTAGACAATTTTGGAAATTTGGAGGGAAACCATCTTGTTGAAAGATTTGCAAATTCCAGCACACAAAATGCTTTCTGTGCCTGGTACGCTCTCATTTTCAGCAACTACGGTCGGTGGTACCCCTGTCGGCGGTTTTATGCACATTAAACAACAAAAAAAGAAAAAAAAATCAGATTTTGTCTTGTTTGTTACGTTATGTTCAGGTAATTGCTTATATCAGTTTTTAAGTTTTTGTAAGTACCCTGTATAGCTTGAAGATGTACTGGAAAATTAGGAACGAGTTTTGTTGATGACGTGCGTGGTTGGAGAGCAAATGACAGAATACCGACGGCCGTTAGTAACGGTGGAATGAAATGTAGCATGTGTCGACGTCGTCATTCTTTGTAAGGGTAGGAGGCCGCCACCATGGAGCGACAGAAATCTAATAACGGCTGGCGTAGTCGCAGCGGCCTACGGAAGGTTAGCGGCGGCGCGACCGCTGCCAGACAGTTGCTTAATGCAATTGGCGCGCCGGCTGTAGCGCTCCGCAGAGCCCATTGCGCTCGCTCTTTGAAGCCAGCCACTGCGAGTGCTCTCGCCCTGTCACTATCCGCGCACTCTGCGCTCCGCCTCGGATCAAAAACGTGCGGATTACCGCAACCATTTTCTCTGCTTAATGCATCGGCCACCTGCACAAATGTAATTCTGTTCGTAAAAGCTTGTAAAGGAATTGGGGTACGGAAGAAGCAAGAATGGTCTTATACACGATTAAAAATCCACGAAGAGTGCTTATGCACTTCCGAAACGGTGCAAGGTGCACAAATCTGTCTGAGATAAAGAAAATCTTTTTCAGCTAGCTGTAAAAAGGCCAACTGAAGTCAATGCGACACTTACGACAAAGGTAAACAAAGTACACGTTTAAGGAATATCAGACGATGTATGCGACATTGGTTTAGCGCTCTTGTCAAACAGAACTAAGCAAGCCATTTGCAATGCATAGAAATTTTCAGAACATGGCCATTAAAATTGTAGCTGCACTCAACGAAGGTCAAATCGCGTGGGGTGTAGGACATTACATGCTCTGAAAGTAATATGATGAATATTTCAAGCGTAACAGTATATGTACGTGGGAGTAATCCGCTTACGCTCTGTATGCGGGGTATTAACTAATACACTCCTGGAAATGGAAAAAGGAACACATTGACACCGGTGTGTCAGACCCACCATACTTGCTCCGGACACTGCGAGAGGGCTGTACAAGCAATGATCACACGCACGGCACAGCGGACACACCAGGAACCGCGGTGTTGCCCGTCGAATGGCGCTAGCTGCGCAGCATTTGTGCACCGCCGCCGTCAGTGTCAGCCAGTTTGCCGTGGTATACGGAGCTCCATCGCAGTCTTTAACACTGGTAGCATGCCGCGACAGCGTGGACGTGAACCGTATGTGCAGTTGACGGACTTTGAGCGAGGGCGTATAGTGGGCATGCGGGAGGCCGGGTGGACGTACCGCCGAATTGCTCAACACGTGGGGTGTGAGGTCTCCACAGTACATCGATGTTGTCGCCAGTGGTCGGCGGAAGGTGCACGTGCCCGTCGACCTGGGACCGGACCGCAGCGACGCACGGATGCACGCCAAGACCGTAGGATCCTACGTAGTGCCGTAGGGGACCGCACCGCCACTTCCCAGCAAATTAGGGACACTGTTGCTCCTGGGGTTTCGGCGAGGACCATTCGCAACCGTCTCCATGAAGCTGGGCTACGGTCCCGCACACCGTTAGGCCGTCTTCCGCTCACGCCCCAACATCGTGCAGCCCGCCTCCAGTGGTGTCGCGACAGGCGTGAATGGAGGGACGAATGGAGACGTGTCGTCTTCAGCGATGAGAGTCGCTTCTGCCTTGGTGCCAATGATGGTCGTATGCGTGTTTGGCGCCGTGCAGGTGAGCGCCACAATCAGGACTGCATACGACCGAGGCACACAGGGCCAACACCCGGCATCATGGTGTGGGGAGCGATCTCCTACACTGGCCGTACACCACTGGTGATCGTCGAGGGGACACTGAATAGTGCACGGTACATCCAAACCGTCATCGAACCCATCATTCTACCATTCCTATACCAGCAAGGGAACTTGCTGTTCCAACAGGACAATGCACGTCCGCATGTATCCCGTGCCACCCAACGTGCTCTAGAAGGTGTAAGTCAACTACCCTGGCCAGCAAGATCTCCGGATCTGTCCCACATTGAGCATGTTTGGGACTGGATGAAGCGTCGTCTCACGCGGTCTGCACGTCCAGCACGAACGCTGGTCCAACTGAGGCGCCAGGTGGAAATGGCATGGCAAGCCGTTCCACAGGACTACATCCAGCATCTCTACGATCGTCTCCATGGGAGAATAGCAGCCTGCATTGCTGCGAAAGGTGGATATACACTGTACTAGTGCCGACATTGTGCATGCTCTGTTGCCTGTGTCTATGTGCCTGTGGTTCTGTCAGTGTGATCATGTGATGTATCTGACCCTAGGAATGTGTCAATAAAGTTTCCCCTTCCTGGGACAATGAATTCACGGTGTTCTTATTTCAATTTCCAGGAGTGTATGTGGGAAACCTCTTGGAACTGATAGAGGGTTTAAAAATAAGCAGAAAAGCTCATAAAAATAGATCCGGTCAGAGCTTTTATTTTATTAGATATAGACACTCTTTTGTTACGTGTAGTTTCATTTTTGCCATTTTGTTTACAAAATTTCAATTTGGTTTGACAGGTACTTTTTTCTTTTCAAATATTACCGGTTTTGAGAAGTGTTAAGTCAAAGCGTTGTTATGTTTATCTTACAAGGAGACCAAAAATGGTTCAAATGGCTCTGAGCACTATGGGACTTAACTGCTGAGGTCATCAGTCCCCTAGACCTTAGAACTACTTAAACCTAACTAACCTAAGGACATCACACACATCCATGCCCGTGGCAGGATTCGAACCTGCGACCTTAGCAGTCACGCGGTTCCAGACTTTAGCGCCTAGAACCGCCCGGTCACTCTGGCCGGCTCAAGGAGACCATCAGATCTGTTAATCACAGATTTTGATGAGTCTCAGGTACGTCGCAGAGGGACCTTTCCTGAGTACCTGGCTAGTGGGTTTTCATCCAACGACCCCTAGGCTCCGAGAAAATCGGTGTTGAAGTTTTCTGCGTACGACCTACACCTGTAACATTAATTATGTTGCGGCCAACGAGCGGAGTGGAGTGACTGAATTTCGTGGCTACTACATTGCTGGTCCGAGTTCAAATCATGCTCATGCAATTTAGTTTCCCAGTTTCAGAATATTATTAAATAGGCAATATCACACAAAATTATTCGTAAATAGTCTTTTTCACCGTAGTAATTCAATTAATAAATCAATCGTTACAGCAAACTTTCTTGAACTGTGCATTCCATTTGTAGCTCGTAGTTATAACCTCATATACTTTGACAAAGTTCCCTATGTGCGTTTTCTAGACCTGACCTCTCCTCTTGTTATCCCTTCTCCCTCATGTACCGTTGCAGATTTCCCAGGCCCTGTAAATCGGCATCTGGCATTTGTCATCAGCATCAGTTGTTCCTAACGCATTGTCAGTGCAGTCTGTGTTAGAAGATTAAAGTGAAATGAAAGAAGCAAGCGTTTCTACAGAAGGACAGTCATAAGAAGAGTAATCAAAAGTAGAGGAGTGTGATGAGCAATCGAAGGGAAAACTCGTTAAAAACTCACATACACCGAAAGATTTCTTCACTATTTGAACCTTCTTGCAAATACACCTCCACGTACGATTCCTGGTAATTCCAGTGTAACAGGGGATGCGATATCCAACGATATACACGATCTGTTGACCGAATGGAGAATAATCATTGTGGATGATTTATTACATGTGATTTATTCTGTAACAAACGGAATAAAAATTTAAAGAAAGTTTGCTGTAATGACTGATTTATTAACGAAATTACTAAGGCAAAAATTACTGTTTTTGAATAATTTTACATGACATATACTATTTAATAATATTCTCTACGATGAAATTGAAAAAAAAAAAAGTGGTATATGGGCGAAAGTTGAACCACACCACCAGTATGGTAGCCTTGAACGATACCTGTTGCCTTTCGCTCTCTGGTCAGAACGTGAGTAACGTTACAAATAGGAAACATACGTATAAAATTTCAACGTCGAGTTTCTCCGGACCTAAAGTCCGTTGCATGAAGAACCACTAGCCAGCTACTCAGGACCAATCCCTCTATAACACACCTACGACTCATCAGAATCCATGATTAATACGTCTGATCATCCCCTTAGTAATTGCCAAGGTACTTGTAAATTAACAAATAATTTTAGTGTTGAGAACACGATCACTAGTGGAAGCTTAGTATACAGTTGTGAATGAACTAGTGTTTAATGTGTACACAACATTCTTCCTCCCCTAGAAATCGAATGCCCTATATCCGAGACAGCCCCACTAAAGAAGCATGGGTTAGCAAATTCAGATGGAGAATGACGTGTTGTCCCTGACTTCCAGTCACGGCCATGACACCTGCTCTACCTCATATTTTAATGAACCAGTGTGTACTGTAAACCTCTGGATGAAATGTACTCTAATTAACACGTGTCAGATGTGCACCTGATGTAAGGACCTGCATATTGCAATGCATCTGAAGCCTGATGTGTGTATGCTAGAAGACTGACGAATAGACATCTACCGAACAATTAAACCCTTCAAAGCATATGTGACAAGTCTTGTGGAGACAGATCCTTCTGAGAAAAGGTCTTTTAACTACGGAAGACCAAACAGTGTTAGAACACTAAGATTTAGAAGATCGAGTACTTCATCATAATGAGGACAATAATCGCAGCAGCACCAGAGAAATAGCAGAAACTGTGAATGTGAGTCATATGACAATGTGGAAAGTGTTGAGAGTAACTTCTTTATCCATACCATCTTTGAGAGTGAAAGATCTTATTGAAACAGATCTTCAGTCTACAAAATCTTTCTGTACTTTGTTACTGCGGGTCAGATCAGGAGCAACACTTTGTCAAGTAGTGGTGCAAAGAGTGTTCTGGTGCAATTAGTTTGTCCGGGTTGCATTCATACAGGAGCAAGCGTACATTCAAAGGCAAATTATTCTCCTCACCCTCTGTTTAAGCTATTGTTTGCTAATTGACTTACAACCCCCTGAGGGTTGATTTATGACACCCTGTGGATAATCCATCCTTCTGAAAAACCGCCACCCTTGCCTCTTACCCTCCCCTAAGCCTGTTGTTCTGCTAAGTGGCTTCTCAAGTAACCTCCACCCCTCCTCACCTTAGGGATATCTTAGCCTGCTCTCCTTTTAAGTTATTTCCTTCCCCCAGCCCTTACCCTCTGCTGGCCTATAGTTCTGCACTCACTTGCCCTGTGGAAAATCCCCAACCCTCCACTCCCCATCGCCAATACAGTCATACTTTTGATATCAAAGCAATCGACAAATTAATTCAGTTCATCTATTAATTTTCCCTGCCCCTCTGAGAAATCCCCCAGCCCCTCCCCTTCCCATGGCGACTTGCAATCTCTCCTCATCTGCAAATTGGCGGAAAAAACGGACTGTGTGCTGGGAAGAAAGGAATTCATGATATGAAATTCAAATCAACATCAATTATGTAGCATAGGATATACTGTTTACCTATCAAATTAAGTTTGCAGGGCTTGGATCTCCTTATTTCGAGTGAAAAGCTCACCATTCTCTGCTGTTGAGAGGTGCAAGTGTTGTAAAATACTTTTACTATCGACCTATTTACAATAATTAGACTCGCAAATAGATAGTTTTCTCCTATCATGTATACAACATCTCCACAAACTTGGAATCATCAACATAAAACTCTCTTCATACTGTAAGCAACATATCTGGCAAAATAGGCGTATTTTTGACAGTAAACCATACATATCGCCAAAAAGCCATAGTTAAAACATCATAGGTACCTAAAACATCACCGCATGTAATTAAACTGCTACTAGTCGCCCTAAGGATATTTGACAACAAACCTTCCGATCTTGTCCACTGTCTCCCAGGCTGCACCACAATCCCCTCCACCACTGTGCTGGTGACTGCACCAAACTGCAGAGAAACAGTTGTGCCATGCACCTTGATTGCACTGGCAATTTAGCATCAGAGTCTTGGTATTTGAAGGGATGCTGTACCAGACACTTAGAGACTGTCAATCAATTTTGAAAATATGGACTATCATTACGGATACTGAGCAATTCAGCTACCCAGATGGTGCTACCGAAAACAGTAGATACAAGAAACATCTTTAGTGGCTGCTCAGCAGGTAGGTCAATCTGTGGCTCAAATGGCTCTAGGCACTATGGAACTTACTATCTGAGGTCATCAGTTCCCTAGACTTAGAACTGCTTAAACCTAACTAACCTAAGGACATCACACACATCCATGCCCGAGGTAGGATTCGAACCTGCGACCGTAGAAGCAGTGCGGTTCCAGACTGAAGCACCTAGAACCACTGAGCCACAGCAAATCTGTGTCCGTGGTCCCCATTGTTTGCAGTGGTGTCCTCTGATATTCAGTTCCAGGGAACTTCTGTTGAAACACATTTTCTCTCTTTCTGTCTCTCTCTCTGCCTCTCTCTTGAGTGGTTAGTTCCAGACCAGCGAGCATCTGCTATGTGCCACTGGAAACCACACGAACCCTTTTCTTGTCCAGAATAAAGTAGCAGATACCTGGTGAACTCCCAGCCTTCTTCATAATGCTGAGCTGCATATGTCTTGGAAATAGTCCATTTGCGCTAACCCCTCTCTATCAAACTGACTGGACAGTTTTTAATTGTTTCCTATCGGTAAATACTAGGATTGGCATATCTGCTGGGAAATTCTGGGCTATCCAGGATTCAATCTCTCAATTGCCTGCTTGCCACACCCTCCACTTCCCCCTTGTAGATTTTCCTTACCTCATCTTGGTGTATACGGGCACAGTTAGGTCATTTCATGGGAAATCCGTTATGTTGATAGTAGCTGAAAACGGTAGTGAGAATTTCAACTTTCAGCTCAATTACACTATGTCATTAAACAACTTTCAGGAGACAGGGCAGAGGTTTGACTGAATTGTGCTTTTAATACCACTGACAGAAACCAAAAAACCGATCAATCAGAAGTTTGATGTCAGGATTGGAAATGGTTCTGCATAAAATGGTAGTTGTAATTTTAAATTTCGGTGGGTATTTATGTCGTCATGGTTATACAATTCCCAACCACCTAAAGGCCTGCTAAGTGTATTGTTTAAAACACCACAGAATTCCCAAGTCGGTTCTCTCTGCTATACCGAGAAGAAGACTAAGGGGAAGAAGCCAATCGAATTACAGGGTAGTAACAACAAAAATCCACATTTATTATTTATTTAAACAAATACCACCCTACCTTTCCCTTCCAAGACAGAGTCCACTGGGATGTAGTGATAAGTCCTCAACACCACACATGGCACATGGCACATGCCACCACCTGAATGGAGCACTTTCTAAGCACATACACTTAAACGACGATCCATTCCATAGTAGTTGTCATGTTTAGAAGTCAGAGACCGTGAAAACTTTCTCATGGCATTGCAGGTGATTCACTTTGTGTGCCCATCTCAAACCACCCACATGCCAGCTGTGCTGTAATCTCAGAGGCTGGAGAGATTGTCACCATGACTGACAAGCAGTCAACTGATCAAGTTACTTGCGTGGAGGGGAATACACATCCATCACAAACACTCATTACATTGAATTTTCTTAAGTTTACAAATAAAAATCGGGGAATACTCTCAACACACGTAATCACAAGGGCTGCCCAAGGGACAGCTCATTTCGAAACAGAGGACACAGTGCTGCTATGGTCATGATTCGTTTGTCGCGGTAGTAACGATCAAAGGTGTTGGTCACATCTTTCAATCTACGACTTTATCCTATGTTTGCAAGAATATTTTATGACTCCCATCGACATAGAGGGAGATGATCAATTGTAACAAAATCTTACCGAATTTGTAAAGTGTTTCATTTGTTTCATTTGATATTGGCAGTGTAACAGGGTGCACGATTTTCCATATATATATATATATATATATATATATATATATATATATATATATATATATATATATATATAGCACTCACAGAACAAAATAGGTGGTGGTTTAACAGTGATAGAGAAGTTGAGAACCATTGTGCAATGTCACTGGATAACATCATGAGACCAAAGCAATGAGCAAAAATAGATAGAAAATATGCAAAACTGAGGAAAATACAACAGAATTTGGAGAAATGAGGGTACTTATATGTTAGCCTGATTGTACGAAAATCACTCATATGGTATTCTGCAGAATACCCCTGTGTTATTCTCAGTTCAGATATACCATGAACCCTGTTACACTGTCCACATCACATGACACAAATACTGTTTCGTAGTGAGAAAATAGTCAACAACAGAGAGGAGGTTCAAAAACTACATTCCTCGACTGAAACAGTATTCTCGCATTCCTAGCATAAAGTCGGAGATTGAAAGATCACACCAGCATCTTTGATGATTACCACCATATCGTAGCAGTACTCTATCCTCTACTTCGAAATGTGCTGCATCTTCGTTGAATCTATTGGCTAAGGAGCCTGAGCAAAACTCTAGATGGTGTCTTTCGATGCACCACATAACTCTTCCTCTGTCTTTGACCATCCCTCCCTACAACAATTTCTCCAATTAAGTTTGGAACTGACCAGATTTAGGAGGATACTATACCCACTCCATTCTACATGTCATGAAAGAACAGAACAAGCTGAGTTCCACGTAATCAATATTCACTACTAGCCACTAAAATTGCTACACCACGAAGATGACTTGCTACAGACGTGAAATTTAACCGACAGGAAGACGATGCAGTGATATGCGAATGATTAGCTTTTCCGAGCATTCACACAAGGTTGGCGCTGGTGGCGACACCTACAACATGCTGACATGAGGAAAGTTTCCAACAGATTTCTCGTACTCAAACAGCAGTCGACCGGCGTTGCCTGGTGATACGTTGTTGTGATGCCTCGTGTAAGGAGCAGAAATGCGTACCATCACGTTTCTGACTTTGATAAAAGTCTAATTGTAGGTTGCGGTTTATCGTATCGCGACACTGCTGCTCGTGTTGGTCGAGATCCAATGACTGTTAGCAGAATATGGAATTGGTGGATTCAGGAGGGTAATATGTAACACCGTGCTTGGTCACAATGGTCTCGTATCACTAGCAGTCGAGATAACAGGCATCTTATCCACATGGCTGTAATGGATCGTGCAGCCACGTCTCGATCCCTGAGTCAACAGATGGGGACATTTGCAAGACAACAACCATCTGCGCGAACAGTTCGACGACGTTTGCAGCAGCATGGACTATCAGCTCGGAGACCACAGCTGCGATTACGCTTGATGCTGTATCACAGACAGGAGTGCCTGCGATAGTGTACTCAACAACGAACCTGGGTGCACGAATGGCAAAACGTCATTTTTTCGGATAAATCCAGGTTCTGTTTGCAGCATAATGATGGTCGCATCCGTGTTTGGCGACATCATGGTGAACGCACATTGGAAGCGTGTATTCGTCGTCGCTGTACTGGCGTATCACCAGACGTGATGGTATGGGGTGCCATTGGTTACACGTCTCGGTCACCTCTTTTTCGCATTGACGGCACTTTGAACAGTGGACGTTACATTTCAGATGTGTTACGACCCGTGGCTCTACCCTTCATTCAATCCCTGCGAAACCCTACATTTCAGCAGGATAATGCACGACCGCATGTTGCAGGTCCTGTACGGGCCTTTCTGGATACAGAAAATGTTCGACTGCTGCCCTGGCCAGCACATTCTCCAGATCTCTCACCAATTGAAAACGCTGGTCAATGGTGGCCGAGCAGCTAGCTCGTCACAATACGCCAATCACTACTGTTGATGAACTGTGGTATCGTGTTGAAGCTGCATGGGCAGCTGTACCTGTACACGCCATCTAAGCTCTGTTTGACTCAATGCCCAGGCGTATCAAGGCCATTATTATGGCCAGAGGTGGTTGTTCTGAGTACTGATTTCTCAGGATCTATGCACCCATATTGCGTGAAAATGTAATAACATGTCAGTTCTATTACGATATATTTGTCCAATTAATACCCGTTTATCATCTGCATTTTAATGGCCAGTAGGGTACTTTGATATTTTTGCTTTTGGAAAGAGTATAACAAATGTTCCAAATTTGTACAACTGACCAACATTAGTGGCATACTCTGGTTTTCTCATTTCTATACTGTAACTGCCGTTCTGCGAAGTCTGATCCATACCAGTCTTACTCATGTCTCCTATGCAATTACACATGAACTCTCTAGATTCATGTATGCTGAGAAGATTAGCACTCGTTATTGGCGTACAGTAGGTTTGAGCCTCATAAATTTGAGAATGTCGTGGTGATATAAAAGATGATAAAGAAGAAGAATAAGAAATGTATGATTTATATATGATGGATCTCCAGATAGAAGGGATTTAAAACATTTTATGTAAATCATTTGTGCTGTCAATTCTGTAATACTGTTGTAGTGTTTGGATTGCATACCAAGTAGATAATGGAAAGAGAGAAATGATTATAGAACATAAAGACACTCTCCTAAGGCTACACAATTCTCCACTTAAACATGCTATAATATTGAAGCAGTGTAGTTTCCGATATATCAGTCACATGGAGTGTAATGCTGTTAATACTCCAATGCAGGAAATATATCTCCAACACCTGATATATATTCGTCCTGCCAGTTTTCCATTCCATTCACTATTGTGATAAAGTTTAAGATGGTAAAACTACTACTTTCTACACAAAAGGAAAAATAACATAGATTCTTTGTGATACATGCACTATGTAGCTTACCAGAGATGTATAGCGCCAACTGTTCGCATCTGATTATGGTTCAGAAATTACGCTATGCTCACATCAGTCCTATAAAATGATCGTCAGCTACGGAAAATGAATGAAACCACGACATCTTATGAGGAAATAGACAAATGCATAAAACTGCTGTTTGACATGTGAAATCACACCCCATGTAGCACTAACTCCATGAACAGGACACCTCTTCCACACACAACATCTGTCATGCAATTGCATACACAGGGGTTGCATTACTTCACAAGCCCCTGTCACTGACTTAGAATCATTGCAGTTATGAAACAAAAGACACGATTTATGTCCAAGATGTGGCAGGGAAATGGAGTACTTTGCATACATCTTCGCTCACCTAGAGGAGGATGTCGAAGTGAAGATCACTTATCACACAGGCATTGGATGTCCTCAGCTGACTGTTGTATGGAGAGGTTTGCTGTTAATGATTGCAGGTAGATAACCCTGTGTCACACATAGAACATGAAATTCTGTACGAGTCGAACACAGGTTATACCACATAGCTGATACAACCAGAGAGAACAGCGGAAAAAAAGGTTAAATATGTGATAAATGGCCTGCCACGACATCTCCCTCTCTCTAGAATGCATCAGAAGTCTACTATTAAATCATATCTCGCTACAACTCCTCTCAGTTGATATTTACTTTCTATCACCTAGTAACATAGATCAATGCCAATTTAGAGGCAGATGGTTCTCTTTCCTAGGAAAGAATCCAAGACAGCAGTGAGCTTGCATGTATTCCTATTACCTCAGTAGACCTACATCAGGATGTTGTTCGAACCATGGAGCGACTGTTCTGAAAGGTATTTGTTAGCTGACACAGGATGGTTGGGATTGGTAGAGAGTACACAGAAGCATATTGTAAATACTGTTTGTTAGAGTTTAAACCACTGAAATATTCTTACTCAGGGTCAAACACGCGATCCATTCAGTAACTGTATATCGCAGTCCCCAAGCTGGTAACACAATTCTCTTAAGTTAAGGAGGGCAATAAGTTTATCGTAGTCATACGTCTAGACACTTTATAAAAATCTATAAGGTGGTGCTAATAGCTTTAGGGTCACAAGTGGGTCTGTGATACGAAATATATAAATTTATTACTCTACCTTTGGTGGACACCCACTTTAAATAATATATTCCAGCCGTCTTATCATTGTCCATAAAAAAATTACTGTTCCCCTGGTTCACAATGTCAACCTTTTATCACATTACCCTTTCTGTCACACACTCGTTCCCACGTACAAGAATTTTCCTGCACCAAGCAGAGAAGCCGGTGGCTGTGGCCGAGAGGTTCTAGGCGCTTCAGTCTGGAACCACGCAGCTGCTATGCTCGCAGGTTCGAATCCTGCCTCGGGGAATGGATGTGTGTGATGTCCTTAGGTTAGTTAGGTTTACGTAGTTCTAAGTTATAGGGGACTGATGACTTCGGATGTTAAGTCCCATACCATTTTTTGTTGAATGAAATTAACAATCTAATGGGTACAGAATGTGGATTGACAGTAAATCGAAGAAAGATGGAAGTAATGATAAATAGCAGAAATGAGAACAGCGAGAAACTTAACATTAGGATTGATGATCACGAAGTAGATGAAGTTAAGGAATTCTGTTACCTAGGCAGTAAAATAACCAATGACGTACGGAGCAAGAAGTACATCAAAAGCAGAGTAGCAATGGTAAAATGGGCATTCCTGGCCAAGAGAAGTCCACTAGTATCAAACGTAGGCCTTAATTTGAGGAAGAAATTTCTGAGGATGTACGTCTGGAGTACAGAATTGTATGGTAGTGAAACGTGGACTGTGGGAAAACCGGATCAGAAGAGAATGGAAACATTTGAGATGTGGTGATACAGACGCAGGTTGAATGTTATTAGACTGATAAGGTAAGGAATGAGGAGGTTCTGCACAGAATCGGAGAGGAACGGAATAGGTGACAGGACAGGATGACAGGAAATCTGTTAAGACATGAGGGTTGGTTCAAATGGCTCTGAGCACTATGGGACTCAACTGCTGAGGTCATTAGTCCCCTAGAGCTTAGAACTAGTTAAACCTAACTAACCTAAGGACATCACAAACATCCATGCCCGAGGCAGGATTCGAACCTGCGACCGTAGCGGTCTTGCGGTTCCAGACTGCAGCGCCTTTAACCGCACGGCCACTTCGGCCGGCAAGACATGAGGGAATGATTTCCATTGTACTAGGTGGAGCTGTAGAGGGCAAAAACTGTACATGAAGAAATTGGAATACATCTCGCAAATAATTGAGGACGTATGTTGCAAGTGTTACTCTGAGATGAAGAGGTTGACACAGGAGAGGAATTCGTGGCGGGCCGCATCAAACGATCAGAAGACTGATGACCCTCCCTCTCCCCCCAAAGAAAAGGTTCGATCATCACGCAAGTGTCACGGAGATGTTCCGGGAGCACATATGGGAGTCGCTGAAGGGAAGGCTAGTTCTTTTCGAAGAACACTACTGAGAAAATTTAGAGAATCGGAATTTGAAGCCGACTGTGGAACGATCCTACTGCCGATAACATACATTTCGTGTAAGGATCTCAAACATAAAATAAGAAAAATTAGGGCTGGTGCAGAGGTACATGGACCGTCTTTTTTCCTCGCTCTATTTGTGAGTGGAACAGGAAATGAAATGTTTAGTAGTAGTACAGGGTACTCGCCTCCACGCAACGTACGGTGGCTTACGTAGTGTGTATGTAGGCGTAGATGACTGAGGTATCCTGACCTTCCTCGATACAGATGGTATTCGACTGTTCCCTTTGTTGTGGATTGGCAGGAGAGCCAACCCAGGAATACTAGAGGAAGCCGAAAGGCATGCGTTTTAGCTCACGCAGGCTGGCGTGAGGTCTGGAACAGGAAAGGGAAATTAGACTTTAGAAAAACGGACGTAGCTGGTGGAATACTTAACTTTAATCCATTAATGGTGAACGTCGGTCTGACGGTACATGAATTACAAGATCAATAGCAACTGATAATGGCGCCTTGCTAGGTCGTAGCAATTGACGTAGCTGAAGGCTATGCTAACTATCGTCTCGGCAAATGAGAGCGTATTTTGCCAGTGAACCATCGCTAGCAAAGTCGGTTGTACAACTGGGGCGAGTGCTAGGAAGTCTCTCTAGACCTGCCGTGTGGCGGCACTCGGTCTGCAATCACTGATAGTGGCGACACGCGGGTCCGACGTATACTAACGGACCGCGGCCGATTTAAAGGCTACCACCTAGCAAGTGTGGTGTCTGGCGGTGACACCACACCCTTGGCCAGCACGATTCCAGGACTCTAATAGACTGATATCTGCCAACGGACGGTCGGGAGATTAGAACGCCACCACTCGTCAGCCACTGTGTTGCTGACCTCTGGCATAGTGATGAAGCCGCATGAAATGACGTACGATACATCTGTTATCCAAGCTCAGTACGATTTGCTGTAATGAGGCATATCAGTAACGTTTCTTCCAAAGCTCCGTCAGTGGGTGGTATTGTATACACTCCGCGCGCTATACTACACACTATACAGTGGATTGTGAAGTACAGTTGATGATGTAAAATGATTAACACATAAGCATGCTGTCTAGTTCAAAAGAAGAGAAATTATTTATAATGATTACTATGAGTGAAAGTAGTCGTTTCTGAAATGACTGTGTTTGAGAGAATGTAGCAATTACTGCGTGCGTTTGGGGTGGAGAAAGTTGGAAGAATAGACGAGTAAGAAATTAAAAAGCAAACATCGAAGTTTTACGCAGCAGGTGAGGCAGCAGACACCACACAGAAATGGCAGTCATGAGGTATGCTATTTGTTTAACAAATGTTTCGTTCGTTGAAAGATCAGCAACGCTAGGCAAACAATGAATACACTTGTTGTGGCTGGGATTTGAATACACTTGTTGTAGCTGGGATTCACAGTCATAAAACACTTTTCGAAGGACACCAGTGACTGTTACAAGTCAGCAAGATGAGCTAAAAAGCAGCACTTGATAATGGCCTAAGGCCGAAATTGCAATAGTGTGTAATAAAAACTTACAGCAGTTACTGGCGTAAAGATGATTTCCTTCAAAAAATATTAATAATTACTTTAATTATCCAGGATGATTAACTGGTATACCAACATTTTATGGTGAATACCCGAGAGGCGAAGGGACGTAGCCATGGAACGGCAAACGAATGTTGCACTCGTTTTACACCGCACGTCAACTCCGCATTCATTGTATTTCCCAAGAATCTTATAATTATTTAATACACAGATGTGAATAAGAACACACCCAAAACACGAAACTCAGTCTTAGTGACGCTTTATTTGCTTTGCAATCAACTAAGTACCGACTTTGCTGGCTGGTTCTTCAAGACCATCAACCCATTCTGTCGGGTTCTCAGGTAACCAAATCGTCCATTCTTATCCTGACACTGCTGATTATAATCTTTTGCAGACTGAGGTAAAATTTGAGAAGCAAACAATCTCGAACCTTTCTGTAAATGTCGGTCGCCCATGAGGGAAATCGAGAAATATGCTTTCACACTGTGTGACCGTGTTATTAAAATGCATCTAGGCTTACTCCACCCGAAATCCTCTGTTTGTGGCGGAAATGTGCGTCCAGATGTCGAATTACAACTTTTATTACTGAAAGAAAGCTATGTCATCTAAGTTTAATACATTCTTCATTGCTTTTATGTCACCGAACAAACTAAAATCTCTGGCTGAGTGTCAAGCGACCCACCACGTTAGATGGTCGCGTAAGCATTGGCGCTGGCGTGCCAAATAACTACCAGGTACTTACCGTTTCAAGTCAGCTAGCAATAGCAATCGTAAACTCAGAGTGTTCGTCGTTAATCTTCTCTGACGAACATCACGTTTATGAGACGTTTATCTGTTTCCTGTCCGATATGTGCTGTGTTCCTAGCTCCCACTACAGAAACGGCAGTCTTTATGTTGGAAAACATTATAGATTATGTTCGGTTATCTTGACCTTTATGAACTGAGAGCAGTAGCTGCTACCCGATGGAAGTCGTAACGTCTAAAATCAAGCCATTCCTTCAATAAACTCCTGGAATCTTACTCCATATAACGCTGTATCTGGTTTTATCGCGTTCGTAACGTCTGGCGCTGAAGTACAGAAGAAACTGTTTCTTGCGTGGTTTTCTGTTCGCTACACTTGGAGTCCATTTCATAAGTTTGAATACTATCTGACTGACTCACCAATTTTCTCAAATAGTCGAGACGAATGAGCTGTGATCTACCACTGAAACATTACATTGGAAACTATCCCAGGCCATATACAGGGTGGTCCATTGATCGTGACTGGGCCAAATATCTCACGAAATAAGCGTGAAACTAAAAAAAACCACAAAGAACGAAACTTGTCTAGCTTAAAGGGGGAAACCAGATGGTGCTATGGTTGGCCCGCTAGATGGCGCTGCTATAGGTCAAACGGATATCAACTGCGTTTTTTAAAATAGAAACCCCCATTTTTATTACATATTCGTGTAGTACGTCAAGAAATATGAATGTTTTAGTTGGACCACATTTTTCGCTTTGTGATAGATGGCGCTGTAATAGTCACAAACATATGGCTCCCAATTTTAGACGAATAGTTGGTAACAGACAGGTTTTGTAAATTAAAATACAGAACGTAGATACGTTTGAACATTTTATTTCGGTTGTTCCAATGTGATACATGTACCTTTGTGAACTTATCATTTCTGAGAACGCATGCTGTTACAGCGTGATTACCTGTAAATACCACATTAATGCAATAAATGCTCAAAATGATGTCCGTCAGCCTCAATGCATTTGGCAATACGTGTAACGACATTCCTCTCAACAGCGAGTAGTTCGCCTTCCGTAATGCTCGCACAAGCATTGACAATGCGCTGACGCATGTTGTCAGGCGTTGTCGGTGGATGGCTCTAAGCACTATGGGACTTAACATCTGAGGTCATCAGACCCCTAGAACTTAGAACTAATTAAACCTAACTAACGTAAGGACATCACACACATCCATGCCCGAGGCAGGATTCGAACCTGCAACCGTAGCGGTCGCTCGGTTCCAGACGGTAGCGCCCAGAACCGCACGGCCACTTCGGCCGGCGTTGTCGGTGGATCACGATAGCAAATACCCTTCAGCTTTCCCCACAGAAAGAAATCCGTGGACGTCGGATCCGTGGACGTCGGATCCGTTGAACGTGCGGGCCGTGGTATGGTGCTTCGACGACCAATCCACCTGTCATGAAATATGCTATTCAGTACCGCTTCAACCGCACGCGAGCTATGTGCCGGACATCCATTATGTTGGAAGTACACCGCCATTCTGTCATGCAGTGAAACATATTGTAGTAACATCGGTAGAAAATTACGTACGAAATCAGCATACATTGCACCATTTAGATTGCCATCGATAAAATGGTGGCCAATTGTCCTTCCTCCCATAATGCCGCGCCGTACATTAATCCGCCAAGGTCGCTGATGTTCCACTTGTCGCAGCCATTGTGGATTTTCCGTTGCCCAATAGTGCATATTATGCCGGTTTACGTTACCGCTGTTGGTGAATGACGCTTCGTCGCTAAATAGAACGCGTGTACAAAATCTGTCATCGTCCCGTAATTTCTCTTGTGCCCAGTGGCAGAACTGTACACGACGTTCAAAGTCGTCGCCATGCAATTCCTGGTGCATAGAAATATGGTACGGGTGCAATCGATGTTGATGTAGCATTCTCAACACCGACGTTTTTGAGATTTCCGATTCTCGCTCAATTTGTCTGCTACTGATGTGCGGATTAGCCCCGACAGCAGCTAAAATACCTACTTGGGCATCATCAGTTGTTGAAGGTCGTGGTTGACGTTTTATATGTGGCTGAACACTTCCTGTTTCCTTAAATAACGTAACTATCCGGCGAACGGTCCGGACACTTCCATGATGTCGTCCAGGATACCGAGCAGCATACATAGCACACGCCCGTTGGGCATTTTGATCACAATAGCCATACATCAACACGATATCGACCTTTTCCGTAATTGATAAACGGTCCATTTTAAAACGGCTAATGTATCACGAAGCAAATACCGTCCGCAGTGGCGAAATGTTACGTGATACCACGTACTTACACGTTTGTGACTATTACAGCGCCATCTATCACAAAGTGAAGAAAGTGGTCCAACTAAAACATTCATATTTCTTGACGTACTAAACGAATATGTAATAAGAAATGGGGGTTCCTATTTAAAAAACGCTGCTGCTATCGGTTTGACCTATGGCAGCGCCATGTAGCGGGCCAACCACAGCGCCATCTGGTTTCCCCCTTCAAGCTAGACGAGTTTCGTTCTTTGTAGTTTTTTCGTTTGATTCTTATTTCGTGAGATATTTGGCCCGGTCACTATCAATGGACCACCCTGTATATTGATATCCTCGTCGACCTGACTAGATTCTAGTCTTCGTTCCTTATTATCGTAGGTACACATTCAGTGCCATTCAGTACCGTGTCACAGAGTACAAATAGGGAAATACTGGTTCTTCAGCCTACAGATTCCTGCTTATCCTTTTTCTTTCACTCACCTGTTTTTTTTAATATATATGTTGATCTGACCACTTATGAATGCATGAATCATTTTTCTATGAAATTTCTTTTAAAATATCTGGCGATTCGATGCCGCTTTCATTAAGAATAATCTAGTTTCTTAAGCCTTTCAATTCCACCCATGTGAAAAAATACAATTTTAAAAATTAGTACGTAATTAGCCTTTATCATCACAGTGAGCAACGAATATAAGAGGAAATTGACAAACGTAAACACTCAATTATTTTAAGCAGGTGCTTTTATAACGGTAGCATGGCGATGTAAGTGCTGATATGTCACCTTAAGACATGTATAACGATAGTATGTAGACGTAGTAAATTTTCTGATCCTGTCTAAAGGCCGCTTACAACACACAGTTTCTACTCCTGCAATTACGTTTAGTACTTCAGATGTTACTTTAGCTTCGGTAATTGAAGCACTTAAACACAACTACCTCCTTAACAACCGCTAGTGACCTCAGATGCCGCGTAGTAAGTAAAGCTTGGTCAAATGTAAAGTTATCATATAGTCTTGGTTGTAGCTTTTCTTTTTCGTCAAACTACGTCTTGCGAGTGATAATAGTACTGTAAAACACGGTCGCCAGCCAATATGACGAATCGATTGACGTTATTCAACAAATTCACCAAATTTGGTCTTTACTATATTTTGATTCTTATTAAAACTTTTTCTCTCTTAATAATTTCTATCACTGAAGGAACAGGCTAATACACGCAGATAGCCGAATAATGACTGCTTTCAGAATTGGTCACACACACACACACACACACACACACACACACACACACACACACACTCTTAGAAAGTTTTGGTCCATGAAAACAACGCCGGAACGACATTAATGCCTACTTTCGTTTCTGAAGGTAAGATAAGCAACATTGCCTCTGAAAACATGTATTACACACAAACAATATTTTACGATACTTTTGTTAGTATCCAAGTGATTGCAAAAGGTTTTTTATACTTGGTTTTTCTCAGTTTTATTGAAATAGTTACTTTACGTAATTTCTTGGACAGAAGGTCCCAATAACCAAATTCACGGACTAAGTAGAATTTTTATTTACTTTACTTACTTTCAAGGTAATCTACAATTCTCCACGTTTACTTTACTTGTTGCACTTGAGTGATGATTTAAATTTAAATGGTTCAAATGGCTCTGAGCACTATGGGACTTAACATCTGTGGTCATCAGTCCCCTAGAACTTAGAACTACTTAAACCTAACTAACCTAAGGACATCACACACATCCATGCCCGAGGCAGGATTCGAACCTGCGACAGTAGCGGTCACACGGTTCCAGACTGAAGCGCCTAGAACCGCACGGCCACAGCGGCCGGCTATTTAAATTTACTTTGCAAGAAAACACTCAGTTGCGCAATAATGTTTAACACCAATGGATTATCGGTTTCATCCTCTTTAGTATAGGAAAGGAACCCTACTTGGAACACTTCAGGTTAAATGAGTAGTTTTGTGCAAAAGACAATTAAATGATAATTGAACAAAACACGCAAAAACTTGTCAACACAGCTCGTATACAGAACTATGGACGGTTAATTTCAGTAGTGTCGTTGAGAGCACAGTTGCTGGAGATTTAGGTGCTTTGAAGGCACGTACCGTTTTGCTGCGGCGGAGATTATTACTTGTCTTCGTGGCGTCAAATTATGCGACTTATACCATTGCAAATATGAGTATGGCGTTCCTGGGGATCTGCGTCAGTCTAACAGTAAGTAATGGAAGTCTTAGACCATTTCACATCCAGGAACCAACACTCGTTGCAGACGTAATTTTATATCTCCTCTTAAGCGTTGCAAACTTGTACTTTAGCACTTCCCCTTCACTCATGTCTATTAAGCAGTTAAACTTTAGCTTTGTTTAAGCAATACTGCAAAGTACAGCGCGCATCAGCTTTCGTCAGCTGCCTCAACAGTGTCTTGCGCCTGTCTGACCCGCTCCACTTCTCCTCTCTGATACGTGCTTCCATTAGTAGCAAAAAATCTCCACCTTTTCCGACCTTCCAGAACGGCGGTAAATCCCTACTGGTTTTTTACCTATATTTAACTTTAGCCCTGAGCTGGTGTTGACTTCATTTTACAAACAATTATACATAGTGAAATAAAAGATACTTATTGTTACTTACATAACATTATAAACATTTGTTAATAATATATAAACATTAGACTTCACACAGTCAAAGAATATTGTCTTCTGCAGACCGAATTATACACTGCGTACTGTACAAATCTCATCCTTTGCTTCATTAGTGCAAAGTCTCTCGACCCTAAAAAGGTCGATGGTGTTACACTTTCACTTTGGAATATAATTTTAAAATTTTTCATAAAATTGACATTTATTATCATAGTAAGCAACAAATATAGGAAGATAATGGCAAAAAGCGAACTGAAGATGTGTTTCATTTTAGAAGTACTAAACTGTCGTATGCGGTGACTTGCGTGTCGATGGGGATGAAATTATGATGATTAGGACAACACAACATCCAGTCCATGAGCGGAGAAAATCTCCGCCCCAGCCAGGAATCGAACCCGGGCCCTTAGGAGTCTGTCGCGCTGACCACTTACTTTCTTTTATTTATTTTTTATTTTTTTATTTTTTATTTAATTTATCGTTGGGTTCGGTCGTTGCGGACGTCACATGACATCCGTTAAAGTTCGTTTGTTGATCCTTCCACTCAGTTTTTTTATGACAGAGGCCAACAATCTCTCTGACCGAACACGCTGAGCTACTGTGCCGGCGTGAAAATCTCTGAAAATATGCGAATTATGTTCAAATAAATCACATGAAATGATGCGTGCTTGAGAACTGTACGTCCTAGTACTTCTGTCCGCCCCCGGTAGCTGACCATTCAGCTGACCACTCAGCTACCAGGGACGGACAGAAGTACTAGGACGTACAGTTCTCAAGCACGCATCATTTCATGTGATTTATTTGAACATAAATTCGCATTTTTTCTTGACAAAATTCCACATCTCGTGACTTATTTTTTTTCCTCTATTGGATTTCGATTCCCCCCAAAGGGGGCGGGCTGGCAGCAGCAGCAGCTTAGTACGCCGCTCTTCAGCCTACACAATTTTTAAAACATAAGAAGATAAGAAACAATAAAAACAGGCGATAAAACGGTGACGTAAAATGTAAAACGGCGGAAAATTGTGGAAAGTTAAAACATAAAACTAATGGTGGGCGTTGATAATAAAAACACCGGAAGCAGATAGGGGAAAGGTAGACAGACAATTAAAAAAACACGGCGACAGCCTGGATTCTGTTCACGAGAGATATAAAAAAAAGTCACACCCTGCAGCAGCATGATGTCCGTTCACAACACTTCGGAAAAGACGCTTAACAATAACTAGGAACACTGCGGTAAAAGGTCGGCATGTAAATGACAAGGGCAGATGGGAGGGGGGACCTGAACAGAGGAGGGGGAAGAAAAAGGGGGGGAGAAGAGAGGAGAAAAACGAAAGGTGTGGGTGGGGGGAACGATGAAGGGAGAGGACTCGGAAGGGGGCAGCAGGGTAGACGCAAGGGGGAGTGGGGAAAGGCAGAGGAAGGAAAACGGAAAAGGACTCGGGGGAGAGAAGGGAGGAAGAGAGAGGGTAGGAAGGGAAAAAACATGATGGAGGGGGGAGGGGCAGAGGGAGCCCGGGAAAACGATAAAGGAAAGGATGGAGGGGGGGTGATTATCAGAGTTGATAGGAGGGATAAATGGAGGGAAAGAGGGCATCATCAGGGAGGGGGAGTTGATGGAAGCCACCTTGGGAAAGGAGATGAAGGGTGTAGAGATGGAGGGTAGGGGGGACACAACAGTGAAGGCATGGCAGAGGGTGCACATTGGAGAGGAAAGGAGCAGATGGGGGAAGGGAATCAGGTCATAGAGGATCCGAGTGGGGGATGGGAGGCGTATGTGTAGGCAAGACGTAGTGCATGGTGCTCGAGGATCTAGAGGGACTTATAGAATTTGGGAGGGGGGGGGGGCGGATATCCAATATCCAGGTGGGACTGGTGTAACAGAGGATGGGACAGATTAAGAATTTGTAGGTGTGGAGGATGGTAGAGGGGTGCAACACCCATGTCTGGCCAGAGAGGAGTTTGAAGAGTCGGAGGCGGTTGTGGGCTTTGGATTGGATGGAGCGGAGATGAGAGATCCAGTTGAGGTGACAGTCAATGGTGAGGCTGAGGTATATGAGGGTGGGGGAGAGGCGGACAGGATGGGTGCAGATGGTAAGGGAGAAATCCGGGAGTCAGAAGGAGCGAGTGGTACAACCTACAATGATTGCCTGGGTGTTGGAAGGATTGAGTTTCAGGAGCCACTGGTTACACCATGCAGCAAAAAGTTCAAGGTGATTCTGAAGAAGGGGTTGGAACCGTTGGAGGGTAGGAGTGAGGGCATGGAATGCGGTGTCATTGGCATACTGAAGGAGGTGTACTGGAGGGGGGGGGGGGGGGGTTGGGGCATATCTGCTGTGTACAGGAGGGAGAGGTGACTTCTATGAAGTCAGAATGCCTAAAACTAATTGTAGTCCCAAATAACAAGCAAAAATCGGCTTTAAATTTGAAAAATGTTGTATTATTTCATTTCGAAACCATTCATAAATGGAGTAGTACAAATTCATATTTACGGTACACTAACTTTTACTGTCAATGATCTCCTCAATATGGCCAGAATAAAAAAACCGCATATCAAAATCTGCAATCACGTTAGATCATCTCCGACCCGACTGTTACTTTGAACGCTATAAATGACAGCTACAATGCACTACACTCGCGGAAGTACCTCAGTGTGCCACTAGATGTCTCTGTCTTGCAATAGCATCGGTAGTTTCATGCTACAGGTACTGGTGCTTCAGACACACATTAATAAAGTGGAGGTTTCACACCGAAACCACTGTTACTTATTGGGTTAATTATCACGCAAACCTTAATCATTAGTTATCGCTCTGTCACATTATTTTGACGTTACATAGGTTGAATAGACATGAACGATGCCCAAGAACATGCTATCCAGGTAAAGTTTTGTAAAAAGTCTTTTCTGACAGGCTTACTAATTACTTCTTTGTCATTTGAAGTCTATATTAATGCCTTGCCTGATTCTTAAAGCTGGCTCCAAAATTTCATTAGAATTGTCCACTCACAGCGATAAATGGGAACGTTGCTGTTACAATTTTCTACCTGTTCGTTTACGTCCGATAAAACGTGGGAAAGAAGAACTGCGCTATTTAGTGAAAGCGTCAAGCCACAGATTTGTTTAACAAATTCCAGATGAAGACATCAAAAGGTTTACTCTTAAGAGCCTTGGAACCCATAATCTGAAACGAGTCACAAAATACTCTACAATCTGTCACTTCCAAGTGAAGTGATGCCCAGGTCGACAAAATAACACAAGTTCAAGCTCATACAGAAGCATGCTTTCGAACCTTACAACAGGAAGAGAGATAATAATTCCACCACTTCACTGACACATGATCTGCTGTCCATATGACAGCGAAGATACTTTTTTTTTTCTTCGAGGTACACCAATACAGCCAGCCTAGCACTAATGCTACAGTGCTGCCTATCCTTTCAACGCATCTGTCTTTCCTACGACTTATGAAAAATTAAAGCAGATTTCAGTGACATCGTGAATAACATGGAAACAAATACATTGGTCTCTCAGGTTAGGAAGCAGAAAATCAACACCTACACATTCACAGAAATCCAGACTTAACGGTTACAATTTAATCCTAACATTTAATACGAGTTCCACAAGCAATTTATATATGTCTCTATTCACTGTAGTCAAGCACCTTAACACTTGCGAAGGAAGTTCTTGATTGTAATCTACCCATCCCTTTCTTGTTGTCGAGTAGTCCATAACGGTGAAGTCTTTTCAGAGGGTTCGAGAGGAGTAAGATTTACAATAAACTCTTACTCGTATTTTCTCGCACAGTTGGCTCCAGTTCTTCATGTCTAGGGGGCTGCTTCTTGAAACTGAAGTTCTCACATTTTCTTTTCTCATGGTTCAATTGATCTAAATAATTTTGAAGAATGTCTTTGCAGAATTTTTGTTTTCACGATAATTCATTTTTTCACTTTTTACTATATCACATTGTCTTTTGAATCGTCCAAAATACAAAAATACTTTCGATAACATCAGAGGCATGCTTACTACTACCTCTTTCTGCGGTAATATCAGTATTCCAAAGGGCTTACAATTTTTCTTGGCGAATGAATTTCTATTAGTTTGGATTATTAATCTATAAAAGAACCCAGAAATGGACGTAATAAACTGTACTAGATAACGTAATTAATAATAGAAATTTTAAGTGTGCCAAATATTTCGTAATTTCAAATGTTTCTAAAACAGCAATGTTAACTGTACATTCAGAGCTAGTACATATCGAGTGTCACAACGAAAATAAGAGTAATTCATTTTCATAAACTTTAGCCTGAAATATAGCATATTGTGTGTAAAATTATATGAAACTTTTCAGAAAAGCAGCTGAGATAGTACTGACCAGTCCAAAATTCGAAAAATATTTCTGGTATCGACTACTACTGTTGCGGAAAAGTAATACTAGAGGAGGATGTCTCTTTACATGATTCATGTGGATAAACTCTTTAAGTAGCCACTCTGATTCTCTTCTATACTGAGGGCAGCCAAAGTAGACGTTGTCCTGAATCTACCCATAGTCGCAGTATGGTGATAGTATGATGTGAAGTGTTAGAGTTGTTGTCGGTAGCAGCCGTTGTTCAATGTTCTCCAGGCAACAATCCTTACGAACCGTCTTACGTTCCCTATGCCAGCTGAGTTGCATTTAAGGCCCAACTTTTCAGCATGTCATTGTGTTTTCGGTAAATCCGGGTGGATTAGTTTGTACCAAGTGCTCTTGTACAGATCTTTGGCATCCGACACCTTGTTTCATTTGCTTTTGGTCATGTCTCTAACAGCCATGACGTCATCCGCCGGGTTGCGTCGCTCTTGTATACCATTCGTCATTGCGTCCTTAACCAACTGGTCAGCATTCTCATTCCCCACAATCCCAGCATGACCTTTGATCCACACAAATGATACCCCCCTATCCGTTCTGGACAACTCTGATACAGCAGCAACTATTTAGTATGGTAGATAACAACTTATTTTGTCCTTACCAGTTGATATCAGTGTTTGCACCACGGAGAACGAGTGCGTGAGTACTATGATACGGTTAGCTGCTATTGTCATGTCGTATCTTAGTGAGCCATCAATGACCAGGAGTTCAGCTGTGGTAATTGATGCCCCTTTCGGCAGGTGAAATAATTCACTCTTTTTATTCTTAATATCTGTATAGGCATAGCCGACGGAGTCCTTTTATTTAGACCCATCAGTATATACACACGCTGGCCATTGTTCGAGACAGCTTTCTAAGTTGCTGTGATTGATTGCTGTGTTCTCAGAGTATTCCAGATTAATACGTACGTCCAGTCTCTGGTTGATATGTTCATACTCTTGCTCAGAGTAGAGTAGCAGTTGCGTTGTTCGAATTAGGTTCTGGTACTTGCTTAGCACTGAAAATACCTCCATAAATGGTGGTGTTCAATTATGGGTCCAGTATAGGTCAGTGTAGCACGCATTGTATGATCGCAAATTTTGTTACCTCATCTCCAAAGCATTACTGGTGTTTCAGAACGAATTTCCTGCTGAGGTGTTGTCTTGTCTCCGTAGTGCTAAGAGTGCATCCATTTTTCCTACTACAGTGCGTTTATCTGAGTGGATCCTAGAGTTCCGATGCAGTATCGTAGTTCTTTGTATTGATACCTGTTGAGTGTCTGCAGCAGCAGCCTGGAGGCTGTGCCATCCAGCATGTAGGCGTAATCTAGGTCAGGTCCCAGCAGCCCGCGATACATATGTAAAGCCGTTACGGGATACATACCCCATGTGTTGCTCGTCGTGGCACGAAGTTCACTCGGAGCGCTTTCCTACTTACCGTTGTACCGTTGATATGGCTGTATGGTGGGACTAGCGAAGCTTATTGTCTGTATGATGGCCTAGATATTTCACACATTCTTTAAAGTGACTCTGATAAGCACTTAGTCTTATGGCTTCAATCGCTTTAAATCTGTTGTCTTGAGTATATGCTGACTGCCGACTTACTAGGTGTCATGGTAAATCCGTTCACGTGTAGCCAGCGTTCGATGTGGTGTATTGTTTCGTTCAAATTATTGTTAACGGCCTCCAGTGACTCATCAGTTGCATAAATACACAGACCGTTCGCATATTGATGGATACTTATTCTGTTTGATAGGATACAACGGAGATCACTGGTACAAACGTTAAACAACAAGGAGGAGAGAACATATCGTTATACCAGCTCCGTACTGGTCGTCCTCCGCCAGACAGGGCCCTGAGCGGAAAATAGTATTAACCTCCTTTCCTGAAACAGAGACAGAAGGCTGTAGGCGAAGGTTTTGGTAGCTACAAGTGTCCCCGTTTTTCATGAAGGATAAGCAACAGGATTTTGTTGCATGCATGAGCTAAATTCGAATAAAATACCATTAAACAATTATGGATGTTCACAATACGGTGCGATAATGTCTCTGCCATGCGCTGTCCACGTCATAAATCTACTGAAATTGGGTACTAGTTCAAACTGCCCTACGTATCATTCCAAACGCCGTTTAACAATGCATTCCAAACTTTCACGCACGCAGGGTAACAACGATATCGATCTATATGGACAGGCTCACGCTGCGTCTTTCCCTTTCTTTAAAATGCGCGCGATGCGTGTTGTTTTCATAAATGCGATTTTAATTCTATCCTTCCACACTTTTTTAAAATGCGTTATAACATCTGATTGCTTAGTGAGGGCAAGAACTCGATTATTAGAGTGCACGTGTTATCCGACCCCGGGGGTGTACTTTTCGATGATTTGATGGCTGTTTCTAGCTCACGTGGCGTGAAAGATTGCATAAATTGATGGTCTTGTTTTCGAACTTGTCGGTTTCAACCTCTCTGTCACTGTCGGAATTAGTTCGGATAATATTTCTTGCATCACTAGACAGTTTTTCAGTGAGGAGAGCCGTGCATCCAATGCATCTGTTCCCAGATTATCGCTATTGGGGTCTGACGATTTAAATTACAGTGTTGTGCCCGCTTGCAGCTTTTCTTTTCTTTAAGTTTTCTTTTCGCCCATGCCCATCATACTTTAGGCAGAATGAAGTTTGTACTAACTTTTTGTATGTTCATAATGCTTCTTTCCTTTCTGAAATCGCCGCTTGGCATATTTCGTCCCACAGTGGACTTACCCTCCCCGTCCGCGTGGCGTGCGTTATCCATGGTATCGATGTCGCTGCTGCTTTTCCAACAGTCCATACCAATCCTTTGTAGTGTACCTCTACGTCATCTGATTCAATGTATGACGAGAATTGTTGCTCCCTCAGTGCTATTTTTCCCATTCGCCAACTTTTTCTTTTTCCCTTCTTTTTTCATTTTTCCTTTTTCCTTTTTTTTATAATTCCAAACATATGGATTATGACTTTGACAAAAATTACAACCGATGTCATACTGCCTATATACCAGAAAGTGGTTCGAACCACGAGTGTCTTGCAGAACCTCCCATATGTCAGAAGTTGACAGCCGAAGGGACAGTACAAGAGAAGAAGCACATGTACCGCCAACTGAGCTACGCCTGCTGTTGATGTTGTTGTTAGAACTTTCATTCAGGATTACCAAGTTATTTCCGTGCACAGCGTCAAGCACATGTGCTTCCACCTATGGGCATTCAAATCTCCCATGATAGTTGCTGGCTAGGTGATCTTACCCAACAAACGGCGAAAGACATGTCTGCTGCTTCTATTTCGTGGGCTCGATATACTACCACAACGGACGTTTCCATGACTTTTCTCATGTTCTTATACAAAATACCTCGAAGGGGTCATTTCCAGTATTTATAGGTGGTTGGTTGACCTCTATCCCATTTCTGATTAGAAAAGCGACTTCCCAGATTCGACCGTCTCTGACTTACGAACCACGTCACACTCCTGGCCATTAAAATTGTTACACCAAGAAGAAATGTAGATGATAAACGGGTATTAATTGCACAAATATATTATACTAGAAATGACATGTTATTACATTTTCACGCAATTTATGTGCATAGATCCTGAGAAATCAGTACCCGGAACAACCACCTCTGGCCGTAATAAAGGCCTTGATACGCCTGGGCATTGAGTCAAACAGAGCTTGGATTGCGTGTACAGGTACAGCTGCCCATGCAGCTTCAACACGATACCACAGTTCATCAAGAGTAGTGACTGGCGTATTGTGACGAGCCAGTTGCTCGGCCACCATTGTCCAGACGTTTTCAGTTGGTGAGAGATCTGGAGAACGTGCTGGCCAGGGCAGCAGTCGAACATTTTCTGTATCCAGAAAGGCCCGTACAGGACTTGCAACATGCGGTCGTGCATTATCCTGCTGAAATGTAGGGTTTCGCAGGGATCGAATGAAGGGTAGAGCCATGGATCGTAACACATCTGAAATGTAACGTCCACTGTTCGAAGTGCCGTCAATGCGAACAAGAGGTGACCGAGACGTGTAACCAATGGCACCCTATATCATCACGCCGGGTGATACGCCAGTATGGCGATGACGAATAACACGCTTCCAATGTGCCTTCGCCGCGATGTCGCCAAACACAGATGCGAGCATCATGATACTGTAAACAGAACTTGGATTCATCCGAAAAAATGGCGTTTTGCCATTCGTGCATCCAGGTTCGTCGTTGAGTACACCATCGCAGACGCTCCTGTCTGTGATGCAGCGTCAAGGGTAACCGCAGCCATGGTCTCCGAGCTGATAGTCCATGCTGCTGCAAACGTCGTCGAACTGTTCGTGCAGATGGTTGTTGTCTTGCAAACGTCCCCATCTGTTGACTCAGGGATCGAGACGTGGCTGCACGATCCGTTACAGCCACGTGGATAAGATGCGTGTCATCTCGACTGCTAGTGATAGGAGGCCTTTGGGATCCAGCATGGCGTTCCGTGCTACCCTCCTGAACCCAGCGATTCCATATTCTGCTAACAGTCATTGGATCTCGACCAACGCGAGCATCAATGTCGCGATACGATAAACCGAAATCGCGATACGCTAGAATCCGACCTTTATCAAAGTCGGAAACGTGATGGTACGCATTTCTCCTCCTTATACGAGGCATCACAACAACGTTTCACCAGGCAACGCTGGTCAATTGATGTTTGTGTATGAGAAATCGGCTGGAAACTTTCCTCATGTCAGCACGTTGTAGGTGTCGCCACCGGTGCGAACCTTGTGTGAATGCTCTGAAAAGCTAATAATTCGCATATCACAGCATCTTTCGCGCCTGTAGCACGTCATCTTCGCGGTGTAGCAATTTTAATGGCCAGTAATGTTCATCCTGGCATACAGAAATTCTCTTCTTTCTGTAGCCATATTGCTGCCAAGCCCATGTATTTTGTATTCCTTCAAGAAACAGCACAAACCTTTCCGTTAGACTGAGCTGATCGGCTATTTCAAAGCATAAATCTGTTGGAACTGTTACTATCCATTAATCTGTATAAGAATTACGGAATGTGCCTCAGTCACTCTTGCAAATACGATTTTTCAAACCCTTAGGAACAGCACCCTACTGAGCCGTGCTAAAGATGGACATATATTTCACGTAAATTATCGTTAAGATTTGCAGTAACAAATGAGTACACCGGTCAGAACGGAGTTCTGTACGGTCAGGGATGTTAGGATATGTTCATCGTAGTACCGGATGGTTATAATTAAAGTGCAGCTACTCCACTGTGGGCTCTAATTCTCGCAGGGCAGCGAAACTTGGTAAGCATGCTAATGGATCAATGTGAGACAGATTTACGCTGAAAAAAAAGTTCCTATTTTGGACATCAGGTGCAAATCTGGCTCTGCACAGCATCTCGTTGACGTCTCCGGTGCTCATATTGAACCAATTATGTAAGCGGTGGTTAACAATAAAATCAACATTTTGCCTTTCTCATTAGTTTGACCTTTCCTCCGCGTGCCATTTCTAAGCCATTAGATACGAAAACATTTTATACATCTTTCTTGCATTCACAGCGTCAGATCTGCACCTGGTGGCCAAAAATGGAACTAATTTTTCCAGCGTTCAATCAGTTCCGCATTAACGCATTACACTATCTACCAAGTTTTGCTGCCGTATGATAATTGCAAAGAGGGGAAAGCAGAAAGGTGGAAGGAGTATATAGAGGGTCTATACAAGGGCGATGTACTTGAGGACAATATTATGGAAATGGAAGAGGATGTAGATGAAGATGAAATGGGAGATAAGATACTGCGTGAAGAGTTTGACAGAGCACTGAAAGACCTGAGTCGAAACAAGGCCCCGGGAGTAGACAACATTCCATTAGAACTACTGACGGCCTTGGGAGAGCCAGTCCTGACAAAATTCTGCTATCTGGTGAGCAAGTGTTCGAGACAGGCGAAATACCCCAAGACTTCAAGAAGAATATAATAATTCCAATCCCAAAGAAAGCAGGTGTTGACAGATGTGAAAATTACCGAACTATCAGTTTAATAAGTCACATCTGCAAAATACTAACGCGAATTATTTACAGACGAATGGAAAACTGGTAGAAGCCGACCACGGGGAAGATCAGTTTGGATTCCGTAGAAATGTTGGAACACGTGAGGCAATACTGACCTTACGACTTACCTTAGAAGGAAGATTAAGGAAAGGCAAACCTACGTTTCTAGCATTTGTAGACTTAGAGAAAGCTTTTGACAATGTTGACTGGAATACTCTCTTTCAAATTCTAAAGGTGGCAGGGGTAAAATACAGAGAGTGAAAGGCTATTTACTATTTGTACAGACACCAGATGGCAGTTACAAGAGTCGAGGGGCATGAAAGGGAAGCAGTGGTTGGGAAGGGAGTGAGGCAGGGTTGTAGCCTCTCCCCGATGTTATTCAGTCTGTATATTGAGCAAGCAGTAAAGGACACAAAAGAAAAATTTGGAGTAGGTCTTAAAATCCCGGGAGAAGAAATAAAAACTTTGAGGTTCGCCAATGACACTGTAATTCTGTCAGAGACAGCAGAGGACTTGGAAGAGCAGTTGAACGGAACGGACAGCGTCTTGAAAGGAGGATATAAGATGAACATCACCAAAAGCATAACGAGGATAATGGAATGTAGTCGAATTAAATCGGGTGATGCTGAGGGAATTAGATTAGGAAATGAGACACTTAAAGTAGTAAAGGAGTTTTGCTATTTAGGGAGTAAAATAGCTGATGATGGTCGAAGTAGAGAGGATATAAAATGTAGACCGGCAATGGCAAGGAAAGCGTTTTCGAAGAAGAGAAATTTGTTAACATCGAGTATAGATTTAAGTGTCAGGAAGTCGTTTCTGAAAGTACCTGTATTGAGTGTAGCCATGTATGGAAGTGAAATATGGACAATAAATAGTTTGGAAAAGAAGAGAATAGAAGCTTTTGAAATGTGGTGCTACAGAAGAATGCTGAAGATCAGATGGGTAGATCACATAACTAATGAGGAAGTATTGAGTAGGATTGGAGAGAAGACAAGTTTGTGACACAACTTGACTAGAAGAAGGGATCGGTTGGTAGGACAAGCGTTGAGGCATCAAGAGATCACCAATTTAGTATTGGAGGGCAGCGTGGAGGGTAAAAATCGTAGAGGGAGACCAAGAGATGAATACACTAAGCAGATTCAGAAGGATGTAGGTTGCAGTAGGTACTGGGAGATGAAGGACATTGCGCAGGATAGATTAGCACGGAGAGCTGCATCAAACCAGTCTCAGGACTGAAGACCACAACAACAACATGATTACTGTAGCCCAGAGTCGACTTCTGAGAGTAGTTGCGCTTTCATTATAACCACCCGGTACAAGTTTCTGGGCACTCAGACCACTGAATGTGTCTCCTGTTTCTGATTTACTTGTCAATCCTCCGGTATTTCCTACGGCTGGAGCAGGCTCCTGTTGGACTGGAAGAACCGTAGGGCCGGCCAAATCTGTGGCGACTGCGGTGCAGGTGCTGGAACAGAAGCAGGCGCACGAATTTTATTCTATCCCTCCAGTGAAGCCTCACTAGACACCACCAACTTAAACACTTTTATCCAGTCTGAGCGCAGCTTCTACTGCGATGTTGACGCTTCGGAGCTTACGCATTGACTTCAGCGAAAATTTGCATGCGCACAAATAAAGTGGATGTACCTGTGTCACTCACATTAAGTACTTGGGGGATCAAAAGTGATTGGTACTACAATTTTTCGTGTGCACTGGAACTATTTACTGAACAAACGAATACAGAGTATATTAGAGGTATTCCCCGCCAACGTCTATGCACTTTTGGAACCGTTCTGGCAGTTTCCGTATTAGCGTAGCAGAAAATCCTTTGGGGCTATCCCAGGGCCATTAGTGAACAACTACACGAAGTTCATCATTGGTAGTGAACTTCTTACACCTCGCAACTTCTTTTGTTGCGTCAAATAGGGAATAATCCCTAGTAACCAGATCCAGTAAATATGGAGAGACTGGAGCACAGTGAGCCCTAGTTCACGCACGGTGGCAATCGCATGGCGGCTGGCATGCGACCGCGCATTGTTGTGTTGGAGCAGAACGCCACAGCCCCCATTTCCGTGGGGGCGTTGTTGATTGCGTCTTCGCCGTTGGTACAGTGAACTGCAGTACCAATCTCTGTTGACGGCCGTATCCAATAGCAGTATCCCTTCCTTATCTAAGAACACATTCGCTATTTGCTTCTGCACGAATAATCCCGGCCGCGACTTCTTGGGACGAAGCCTCCCAGTGTGCTTCCACTTCGTAGACTGTCATTTCTTTTCTGAACTCTCTGTAAGAACAATGCAGATAGGATGATGCGTTTGAGGCAGATGCTGAAGTGGCTTACGACAATGAGTTTCAGCAGCAAGAAGCAGTGGGAGTCAATGAAAACTGGACTTAAGCTGTCTACTACAACTGCTCTGGAACTGTTTGAGGAACTATCTTCCAAGTAATTAATTGACTGTCTACTAACTAGTAGGCTGTCCACACACTTTGTTGAAAATTTCTTTTCCTGAGTCAGTGAAACTGGTGATATTCATCTTACACGAGTAAAATTAAGACATATAACCAGAATGATAAGCGTTGCACGGTGTTCACATGTTCCACGGTCATCATAATAAGTGGATGATGGTGAGTACTACCTCGACTGTTTTTCCAAATCAAAACAGCCAGAGGCTGAGACTGAGTTAGAGCCTCAAGCCTCAGACCCTGTAAGTATTAACAATGTTCAGGTAGCAGGAGTGTATTACTTGTCTGGGTGGGTGGTGCATAAACTTATCATAACCTCAAAGCCAGTTATATGTGACACATGTATTAAATCAATATCTTCTCCACAACCTTCCAAGAACCTTCCCTATGAATTGACATTAATTGTGAATCAAGAGGCACTGATGCATCCAACAGAGGCTGCATTTAATGTTATACGCCATGATGTAGAGGTCTTCCAGAACTGCAGTTACGAACTGTTGAAGTGTGAGAATGAGCCTCACCGTTTGCTTAGAATGTGTCTCTTTTGTTATTGAATGGGCTGGCCGGTGTGACCGTGCGGTTCCAGGCGCTTCAATCTGGAACCACATGACCACTATGGTCGGAGGTTCGAATCCTGCCTTGGGCATGGATGTGTGTGATGTCCTTAGGTTAGTTAGGTTTAAGTAGTTCTAAGTTCTAGGGGACTGATGACCTCAGATGTTAAGTCCCATAGTGCTCAGAGCACTATCGGACTGTCTGAAGGGGAAAACTGGTGAGAAAACGAATTAACCTGTTCTGGGCTGCAGGAGAGAGGAAGGAGTGCACTTTATTTATTTTTTGAACAACTTATTTATCTACAGATTTCATCTAGTTTATTTATTATGCTGATACAAAACACTCACCCTGACATGCTTGGGGTCACAATATACAGTTTACACACCTGGAAGCTACTCGTCAATAATTCAGTACACTGATGTACAGAGATGCGGACAACTCGTAAACTACCCAAATAATCGAGTACACAGCATAGAGGCGTGCAAAATACTCGTACATCACCGAAATAATGCATGCAAACACGCTCGCAACGCTTAAAAACCCGAATATAATGCAGAGCACAAACACTCAGTGCATGTAAAAAACGCAACTTATTAGTGACTCAGACCCTGATTGTACTGAATGGAAAGCCTAAGTGCACCCTCTAACACGTGGAAACTGTCCAGATGCAGAAAAGGAAGGTAAGTGTACTTTATTTATTTTTCTTTGGGAACTGACGCAAATATCCATCATAATTATGTAATTAATCACAACTATATGCATAGCGCTTCACAAGAACGGCAATAAACCACAAAAACTGATGATACCATACAACTGGTCTTATCCTGCTAGGAAAAAATCTCGCAGTACCACTCGAAACCAACGCCAGAAGCACTCAGACTCTACCCTACACCTACAAGCTAGAGGAAAAAAGGGCTGAGGTGTAAGGTACAATGTTTATTCTTTTTGGTGGGAAATACATTCAGCTGACTAGATGCTGGTGTTGGACCGAGAGGAGTTTAAAAAAGGTGTATAGCATCTTTCCCTGTTTGACATCAGAGTTCACTACACATGCCTACTAAAAATCACCCTACAGCCCAGCTAACCGAAATCAATACACGCTATCACAGCTGATGGAAACAATGCGTCACAGTTATAATTACACTTGGAAATTGTCCCGAAAAAAAACAGCACTCGTACTGAACGGGTCATAATGCATCACATGCACTGGAGAAAATCGTCGGACTAAGAGACTGCAGTTGAACGTGAGTTCGCCTCCATGTACAATAAGAAACTTCCAAAAACCAACATACAGGATGGAGCTACTCAGCCGAAAGATTTGCGGCAACCAGCCGATAGCGTCATGAGCCCTTGCTGGCCAGCACCCAGGTGAAGGCCTAGTAGCCCATAACAACCAGTGCCCAGCTGAAAGCCCCACAGCCCGTACCGGCCGGCCGCCGCCCGCATCGATACGATCACAGTTCGACAGTACAAAAGCAGGTATAGACATACAGAAGACAGAGCAAACGCTCTCCTAATGTGGAGGTGACTGCATACAATCGATTACGGTGCTATACTCTGCCTCCCGATCAGTGCATTCGGGTTTGGTGTTGGCAGCTGTACTACATTTACAAGCAATTATAGAACACAGAACGAGAGGTAATGTTATGATCGCAAGGATAGAACTGACATAAAATTTACAGAATTACGAAAAATGATGGGGGAATAGGTATAAATTGACCGGATGTACACCGAAAAGCAGGGAAATTGACGAAGTATTTGCGTATATTCTGGTTGTGGCAGAACAATTTGTACATGGAACAGCTACGCGGCAGCGAGAGGATTCAGAGAAAACATCGAGATGGAAGTGAAGGGAATCAGGGAAGCAGTCATTTTTTTCCGTCGAGGCAGCACTGTATGTCTATTGAGGTACCGCTGATACACGCAGCCCGCATCTCGTGGTCGGGCGGTAGCGTTCTCGCTTCCCACGTCCGGGTTCCCGGGTTCGATTCCCGGCGGGGTCAAGGATTTTCTCTGCCTCGTGATGGCTGGGTGTTGTGTGATGTTGTTAGGTTTAAGTAGTTCTAAGTTCTAGGGGACTGATGACCATAGATGTTAAGTCCCATAGTGCTCAGAGCCATTTGAACCATTTTTTTTTTTTTTTTTTTTTTTTGATACACGCAAGTTGGCTACTGTATTTGACGCTTTTCAGGAAGACAGAGAACTTTCCGCCTCTAAACTTAAATGCACCAGCGTTAAAGGATGACAGAGAGTGGACGGGGTGATCGATTGAGATGGAGCTGTAACAAGGTACGATTTAATGGTAGACTCATAATGCATTCTAGAGAACGAGAAGTTGCTGTAGGTCAATTTTTCCACTGTTCTGTCAGGATGCATCAGTCACGAGACCTAGCCTGCGTTCGGCTCATATACAGCCAGGTGTTCTCTATGCGATTTAAAGCACTGTCTACTTGCGATCGTTAATGGTTAACCTGTCGGTCATCAGAGGACTTCTATCTCATGTGCAATGAAATGTGACACATTCCTCTAAATGAACTATGATTTATGCGATGTACTCCATCCCCCTGTCGCATCTTGGGTGTAAAACCGAGACTTCAGCTTCATAATTATGTTAGCGATAGTTGCTTGTGAGGCACTGCAGTCCCTGTGTAAACATTTGCCTGACAGATGTGCTGTTTACAGAGTTAGTGGCAGAATGACTTGTAATTTTCACATGTCGGACGCTGCTGCTATGCGTTAATCTGTTTCCTTGTATGTGGTATTCCCCGTTACTAATGATCATTTTATATAGGGCTTATGCAAGCATAGTATAAGTTCTGAACCATAATCGGATGTGAACAGTGGATGCTACACATATCTGGAAAGCTATATTGTGCTCATATCACACAGAGCCAATGTTTTAAGGAAGTAGTTTTTTTGTTTTATAGTTCGATAACATAGTTCATCGTAGAGAAACTGGGTAGAAGGATGTATGTCATTCACTTGAAATATATTTCTTAATTGGAATATTAACAGCGCTACATTCCATACGACTGATAGGTCGGAAACGCAAGCAATCTAACATTGTAGCCTATTTTAAGTGCGGAAAGTTGTAGCCCTAGGAGTGTATGTTGTCTCTTACCAATACCCTCCACTTACTGACCCTAGACTCTGGAACAATACTTTAAAATTGACAGCTTGGTTGATTTACGTAAAAATTGCTTCGAAATCCATCCGTCTGGAGCTCCACTGTGCGTAAAAATCACCCGTTTCTTGTTCTTCTTAACCGTCTGCTATCACATCATGACACTTTCAAATCTGTTACTATACATCGATAAGGAGTGCTAACCAGCTCGACATGGGCGCATCTGGAGAAATCTTGTGCACTTGGATGGGCGAGGACTCGGCAAGCTCCATTCATTCACGAGACGTGGAATGTAGCGGTCTACTTCTGGTCACTTGCAGATTAAATCCGTATCAGTGCTGCAGGGCAGGTTGGTCAGTGACAATGTGAGGGAGGGGGGGGGGGGGTCTTTCAGTCTCTAATTTTACCCTAAGACTCCAAGAATGCTCTGTGACTCCCATCAGCATAGAGTTAGATCGTAAATTAAACAATATGCTGAAGGTGTTAGAAATATGTAGAATGCTGTCTGATATACTTTGATGACCTATGTGTTTGCGAGTATCATTGCGAATGTAGATAGATGACTGTGCAGTACCTCCATTCATTATTAATTCTCAAAGTGGAGAAGGGATGGTTTGGCTATGATACTGAAAATGGGAAACACGCTGTTACATAATTGGTCAGTGTTGAAATTATTGTAAAATTGCTGTAATTGTTCACACTATCATCTGTAATTCTTATTATTTCAGTACATTGGTGGTGTCTTTTCCACCCCATTCGTCCACTCACATGCTGTTGGTTACCACATAATGATTGACTGACAACGCTTGTTTGAGTTGGGGAAAGTGTTTTGTGGAGGGGTGACACCTTCTGGGGATGACTAGCACCGAAACAGTGATGGCGTACATGACTGCAATATGAGGAATCAGTCGAAATGGAATGCAGAGCAATCAGCTATTCCGTCACTGTGACAGATGAGTTTAAATGTAGAGCTCGGGAATCATTTTCGGACTGCAGTTTGGAAACCCCCCACAACGCCACAGAACGCTTCCAATTTCCTTCTGTAGTAACTGACTTTCATTTAAAATCACCCAGCGTGTGTGGTGTGTTGTGGTAACAGCAGTGACAACATGATTTACACTATACGACGTCTAGTTTTCTGCGAGAGGCAGTGGACCAGAGCATGTTAATATCAGTTTAGAACTTCTACATCTACATACATACACCACAATTCACCATACGGTGCGTGGCGGAGGGTACCTCGTACCACAACTAACATCATCTCTCCCTGTTCCACTCCCAAACAGAACGAGGGAAAAATGACTGCCTATATGCCAGAGACCTCGAAGTCGTGGCGGAAAAACAAAATGTTTGGTAGTGTACAAAGTGTGTTAGAGCAGAAAAAAAAAGTTTCAAACAACGAGACAGGGTCACAGGGCGCATCTCTTGCTACTTACAGTATAGTCCGTGGGATATGATCATCCTCCTACAGTACAGGTGATAAAACTTTAAACTGGTCTGTGCAGTTGATTAATACCTGTATATTTAATAGGGTCGTTACATGTGCTCGAGGTCTGTACGCATGCGGTATTTGTTTTCGATATATGGGAGGAGAGAGATATGGTAAAAGTCTTACCGAGTTCTCTGTCGGATGAAGTTAGTGGAGCTTTTCTAGTTCGTAATTTTTCTCTGTTGGATGGTACTGAATAACGAAGATAGCATGTTGGGAAGATAGATGTGAATCGACACGATCTGTAGTACTTGTATGTAGTTTGATGTAGTTTGGGGATGCACCACAGTACGATAGCAACAATCGTTGCCCTTCCACAGTTCCCACTTCCATCGAATGGTCAAAACACAGTCCTGTTGCAGTAACGTAGCTTAGCCTGTTTCTACATTGGTTGCAGAAGGTGGCAGATATATTTTCCTCTGACTCCTACTCAGTTCCGACTTAAACTGGAAAGCTGTAGAAATGGCAGCAGTTTCAAGATGGGGCTACCTAAAACGAGGTTGGAATTTTACTGTAGCTGATAGGTTCAAGAAAGGTGACTCGTTTCGAGATATGAGAGTGCCAGAAATATGATCATTAGTGGCTGCAATCAATAAAGAACTTCTCCATAGGTCCAACACCGGTATGGGCTTGAATGGGAGGACTTGATTCTAAAATCCAGACATAATTTCTAGCGGATAGCGTAGCACTAGAGATGTGAGAAGCTAGTGTACATTTCTTACGACCTCAATCAGCACACCATCCAATGTTTGTGATCCTTCTCAATCAAGCATCGCCTATACCCCAGTCGATGTATCACCGAAACTCTGACATGGCATCGACACAGAATGCGTTACAAATGCTGGAGAAATATCTAGCAACGGTGGCGTGAGGGAGTTGCAAATACTGGTTTCATACCACATTCCTTAGCTGAATCACTTTCTAAATTGGGTAATTTTATTACGAGGTTGCACAGTTGGTGGCGTGTAAGCGCACTGTTGGTCTGATACTATGTACTCCAGCTATCACTGTCTATTATTCAGTGTTACGGTATTTGTCTGGACAAAAAAGGACCTCATTCAGAGGTAATGTCGACCTCGATTTGTAAAGCGGGTGTAGCTTTTAACATGAATACTTGTATGCACCTGTAGATAGACATGTCCACCCATAGTTGATTTTCGGTCAGTATTATTTCGTATCGGCGGCAATCAGTTATTGAAGAAGTATTATATTTCGTAGTAGGTGATATGTAATAGGCTCGCCTTGAGCATCAGGCTTATAAAGTATGTGTTTGTGTTCAGACACGTGGAAAGGAAATGACTATGTCCAGTCGTAAGGACGGTATGGATTTGACGCGGAATACTGTGATGGCGAAGGGCGGCGTATGTCAAGTCATAATAATGGTACAGATATTTCTATTTCCAGAGCCATAGCTGTCAGCAGGGTGTATTACCGATCCTTTACTCATTGCTGAATGGCATTCAACTGAAACCGCAATCCTGACATTTAATTGCAAGTATAGCGATCAGATATATATGTGACCGATTTCTTGGGATGATTCTGTCTACGTGTGGCCTGTGGTGGGAATGATTCACGTTTCTCGCTAACGGCAGGGACCGTCCGAATGGAGAGGGCTGTTGCAATGCAGGAATGTAGTTGACTTAATCGTATAGTCCTCTAGACGGACGAATAGCGAACTAATTCTTAGTATGTGTCGGACAGCTTTCGTGATCAAGTGTAAATTTGACAAGATTCAATATGGACGTGTGTTTTGGCTTGGCCATTATTCCCTCCCAGGTAAATTGTTCCGTTGACTGCTTCATCGCATTTGACTTCTTTATTTAGTTGAGAGAAGATCGATTGTGGTGTGTGCATCTAGTAGGTGGAAGACACGTTTGCCGGTTCTAGATATGAGAAACGCCTTATTTGACTTTGTAAATTATAGGGGGTGATTTGGGATCTGCTACATCACTGACATCGGTATTCGAGACTGGAAATATCGATTTCCTCTACTTTATTTTTCGAGTTCCCACGTAAATGTCTTCGCAGACGTGAAAAGTTTCTCAATCGAACGTGAAAAAACTATGCGGATATTGTTCATAAAAGTAACTGAAGCTGGACTTTGTCTATTTTGGTGGAAAGAGAACATTTATTATGATCGGGAAGGGTTTTTTTTATAGTTGCTTTATTACAGCAGTCGAGTTGATGTTAAATAAATAATCGAGAACAGAACGGGGGGTGAGTTGTCTACGATACTGTGGCTCTCGTCCGGTCCCTGCTGGAGCGCGCTACGTGATGTCAAACAAAGTGTTTTCCATATCAGAACGAGAAGTAGCCTGTGACAGCGCCGCCTCCTAGCCATTAGGGACGGCTGCGCCACTATACTTTAGACGACGAAGATGCATTTGGGGAAAGCCGCCCTTATCTCTATACCTGCTTTGGTATTGGCGAAGCACGATCGTATCGATGTGGGCGGCGGCCAGCCGGCACGGGCTGCGGGTCTTTCGGCCGGGCACCGGTCAGTACGGGCCGCTAGGCTTTCGGCTGAGCGCCGGCCAGCACGGGCCCGTGAGGCATTCTGCTGTGCGCCGCGAGGCCTTCGGCTGAGTAACTGCATCCCGTAGGTTGGTGTTTGGTAGTTTGTGATTGTACATGGAGGCGAACTCACGCTCAACTGCAGTCTTTTAGTACGACGATTTTTCCCAGTACATGTGATGAATTATGATCCCTTCAATACGAGTGCTGGTTTTTTTCCCGCGACAATTTCGAAGTGTAATTATAACTGTGACGCAGTTTTCCCATCGGCTGTGATAGTGTTTCATGATTTCGGTTAGCTGGGCTGTAGGGAGAGTTTTAGTAGGCGTATATAGTGAACTATGACGTCAAACAGGGATAGATGCTATATTGTATTGTATTAAATGTTAACCGGAGGCCTAGAAACGACGGAGAGGCTCCGTCCCCGCTGCAGCCGCAGTGGTCCACAACCCCACGACGACTACCGCAGTCCACTTCACCCCTCCGCCGCCCCACACCGAACCACTCTTTCAAGAGTTACTGTGCGGTTCGGCCCCTGGTGCCCCCTGCGGGTTCGGGGGTAAGAATAGGCCCGCGGTATTCCTGCCTGTCGTAAGAGGCGACTAAAAGGAGTCTCAACTGTTTCGGCCTTTAATGTGATGGTCCCCTGAGGGGTTTGACCACTCTATTTCCAAATTTTTCCGTTAGTGCGTACCATTTGGGGAAGGACACCTCACGTGGTGCATCTTAAATCCATCTTGCCCTAAGATCTGGCACACCTGATATTTTCATGGAGTTGGACTTCCACCGAGCTTGACTTCCATCGAGCTTCCAGCCACATCGACTGCAGTGTGTTCCAGATAGCATCCCTTCCCTCCATTGTGCACTTCCATCTTTGCCCTCGTGATGTACATGGATATTTCGACACCCGACATCCAGCACGGTAGCCAGTCCGTTGTGGTGGGGTCGTCATGTACCCTCTTGGTGGTAGCCCCCTGACTACACAGGGATCGTACTGCTGATGCCTGAGCTGCTACCTCCCCATGTATGCCGAGGAGTAGATGCCTATCCCTTTGGGGCATCGGGACTCCCGGCAAAGGCCATCCTGCCAGGTGGTCTTTGCTGCGGCTGGGTGGCGCCCGTGGGGAGAGTCCCTGGTCGGAGTGGGTGGCATCAGGGCGGATGACCCGCAATGAAGCGTGGTACATCATCTCTCACTGGTGGGCCTCCACCAGCAGTCTCTAAGCGATCGAGGTCTAACCTCAATGGAAAGAAGTTTGATCAGAGATCATTTCCATCCCTGGCCACTCCATGGGAGGAACGTTTGTCCAAAGAAGGCAGTGGAGATTATTCACCCCGGTACCTCATGTGTACGAGAGTAGATGGGGAATTATTTATGTCGACCAAGCCCCACTTTTTTGTGGAGCATTTAGAGGACAAGTTCGGGGAGGTGGAGGGCTTGTCCAAAATGCGCTCTGGGTCAGTTCTCATCAAAACAGCATCCTCTGCCCAGTCACAGAGGCTGCTCACTTGCGACAGGTTGGGGGATGTTTCAGTCACCATCACTCCCCCTAAGAGTTTAAACATGGTCCAGGGTATTATATTCCACAGGGATCTTCTTCTGCAGTCCGACGATGAACTACGCGCCAATCTAGAACGACGAGGTGTTCACTTCGTCCGGCGCGTCCATCGGGGTCCGAGGGATAATCAGGTAGCCACCAGTGCCTTCATCTTGGCCTTCGAAGGTGATGTTTTACCCGAAAAGGTCAAGGTGATGGTTTACCGCTGTGATGTGAAGCCATATATCCATCCTCCGATGCGGTGTTTTAAATGCTGGAAGTTCGGGCACATGTCATCTCGCTGTACTTCTGGCATCACATGTCGAGATTGTGGACGTCCTTCGCATCCCAATACTCCATGTGCTCCGCCTCCCATCTGTGTTAACTGCGGAGAACACCATTCCCCCTGCTCGCCGGACTGTAGGATATTCCAGAAGGAACGAAAGGTGATGGAATATAAGACCCTGGACCGCCTGATCTACACCGAGGCTAAACGGAAGTATGAGCGGCTCCATCCTGTGGCAATGACGTCGACCTACGCCGCTGCTGCAACAACTGTTCTCCCATCGTCACTTATCGTTGGCTCTAAGATCTGTCAGAATCCACCAGCCCCCTTGGTTGTGGGGGGCACTTCACTCCCTGTTGCTCCTGCTCCATCTTCTTCAGCAGCAACACCCCCCAACCATCGAGGACATCAGTTCCCCCTTCCCAGCCGGAGAAGAGTAAGACTTCTTCGGCTACTCTCGCCAGGAAGGGGTCCCTTGGGGACCTACCTTCGCAAGTTCCGACCAGTGGAAAATCGGACACCCGCAAGTGGCTGAAACAACCACCAGTCCCTGGTCGTAGGGCCTCACAGTCGTCGTCTGTCCCTGAGACTGACCCAGTGAAGCCCTCCAAGCCTGAACCACTGAAGGCACAGCGAGAGAAACAGAAGAAGCAGAAAGTCCCTAAGGCTAACGACATTGCGGTGGCACCCATCCCACCGCTTCCTACAAGCACTGTGTCTGAGGACGAGGTGGAGATTCTGGCGTCCGCTGAGGACCTCGATCTCGCCGGTCCCTCAGACGCCATGGAAAGCACTAGCGCAGGTGCTCATTCGGAGGCAGCAGGTGACCCAGCGGCGTAATCTGCCTTCCGAGTTCCGTCACGCCTTTCTCAGACATCAACAATACCATCCTCCAGTGGAACTGCAGCGGTTTCTTCCACCATCTAGCTGAGCTCCGCCAACTTATCAGTCTTCACCCTTTCTTCTGCATTGCACTTCAGGAAACTTGGTTTCCAGCAATGCGAACCCCCACCCTCCGTGGCTATCGGGGATATTATAAGAACCGGGCAGCTTATGAAAGGGTGTCTGGTGGCGTCTGCATATACACTCCTGGAAATTGAAATAAGAACACCGTGAATTCATTGTCCCAGGAAGGGGAAACTTTATTGACACATTCCTGGGGTCAGATACATCACATGATCACACTGACAGAACCACAGGCACATAGACACAGTCAACAGAGCATGCACAATGTCGGCACTAGTACAGTGTATATCCACCTTTCGCAGCAATGCAGGCTGCTATTCTCCCATGGAGACGATCGTAGAGATGCTGGATGTAGTCCTGTGGAACGGCTTGCCATGCCATTTCCACCTGGCGCCTCAGTTGGACCAGCGTTCGTGCTGGACGTGCAGACCGCGTGAGACGACGCTTCATCCAGTCCCAAACATGCTCAATGGGGGACAGATCCGGAGATCTTGCTGGCCAGGGTAGTTGACTTACACCTTCTAGAGCACGTTGGGTGGCACGGGATACATGCGGACGTGCATTGTCCTGTTGGAACAGCAAGTTCCCTTGCCGGTCTAGGAATGGTAGAACGATGGGTTCGATGACGGTTCGGATGTACCGTGCACTATTCAGTGTCCCCTCGACGATCACCAGTGGTGTACGGCCAGTGTAGGAGATCGCTCCCCACACCATGATGCCGGTTGTTAGCCCTGTGTGCCTCGGTCGTATGCAGTCCTGATTGTGGCGCTCACCTGCACGGCGCCAAACACGCATACGACCATCATTGGCACCAAGGCAGAAGCGACTCTCATGAAGACGACACGTCTCCATTCGTCCCTCCATTCACGCCTGTCGCGACACCACTGGAGGCGGGCTGCACGATGTTGGGGCGTGAGCGGAAGACGGCCTAACGGTGTGCGGGACCGTAGCCCAGCTTCATGGAGACGGTTGCGAATGGTCCTCGCCGATACCCCAGGAGCAACAGTGTCCCTAATTTGCTGGGAAGTGGCGGTGCGGTCCCCTACGGCACTGCGTAGGATCCTACGGTCTTGGCGTGCATCCGTGCGTCTCTGCGGTCCGGTCCCAGGTCGACGGGCACGTGCACCTTCCGCCGACCACTGGCGACAACATCGATATACTGTGGAGACCTCACGCCCCACGTGTTGAGCAATTCGGCGGTACGCCCACCCGGCCTCCCGCATGCCCACTATACGCCCTCGCTCAAAGTCCGTCAACTGCACATACGGTTCACGTCCACGCTGTCGCGGCATGCTACCAGTGTCAAAGACTGCGATGGAGCTCCGTATGCCACGGCAAACTGGCTGACACTGACGGCGGCGGTGCATAAATGCTGCGCAGCTAGCGCCATTCGACGGCCATCACCACGGTTCCTGGTGTGTCCGCTGTGCCGTGCGTATGATCATTGCTTGTACAGCCCTCTCGCAGTGTCCGGAGCAAGTATGGTGGGTCTGACACACCGGTGTCAATGTGTTCTTTTTTCCATTTCCAGGAGTGTATGTCCTTAACTCTCTTCACAGCGAGTCTGTCCCTCTACATCAGCTTTAGAGGCTGTCGCTGTTCGGGTGTGGACGCCACTGTCTGCAGTCTTTACCTTCCACCGGATGGTGCTGCCGCGCAGCATGTTCTGGCTGCACTGATAGCCCAATTGCCGCCACCTTTCTTGTTACTGGGCGACTTTAACGCCCATAACCCTCTGTGGGGTGGGTCAGTGGCAACAGGTCGAGGCGCCACCGTTGAGCATTTATTGGCGCAGCTCGATCTCTCGATTTTAAATGATGGTGCCTCCTCACACTTCAGTGTGGCGCATGGCACATACTCCGCCATTGACCTATCAATCTGTAGCCCTAGCCTCTTACTGTCTGTCCAATGGAGTGTGCATGACGACCTGTGTGGTAGTGACCATTTTCCAATCTTTCTGTCACTGCCACGGGGTCACTCTTCTGGGCGCCCCAGCAGATGGGCTATGAATAAGGCTGACTGGGACTTGTTCTCCTCCATTGCCGCTAATGAGCCGCCCTCTAGTGACGACATTGATGCGGTGGTTCACTCGGTCACCACCAGCATCGTTACTGCTGCAGAATCTGCCATTCCCAGTTCTTCTGGGTCCCCTTGGTGGCGGACTGTGCCTTGGTGGTCTCCTGAGATCGCTGAGGTGATTAAAGATCGCCAGCGGGCGCTACAGCGTCACAAGCGACATCCCTGCATTGAACACCTCATCACTTTCAAACGGCTGCGTGCGTGGGCCCGCCGCCTTATCCGCCAAAGCAGGCAGGAGTGCTGGGAGCGGTATGTGTCCTCCATTGGCCTCCATGTCTCTCCATCGCAGGTCTGGGCCAAGATCCGACGCCTCTATGGCTATCGGACCCCTGTCAGCGTCCCTGCACTCTCACTGAATGGAGCAGTTTGTACAGACTCCGACGAAATTGCCAACAGCTTGGAAGAGCATTTTGCTCTTAGTTCCGCTTCTTCCAATTACCCACTGGCCTTCCGCTCCATTAAAGAGCGGATGGAACGTCGGAGCCTTTCTTTTCGCACCCACCATTCTGAATCCTACAATGCTCCATTCAGTGAGTGGGAATTTCACAGCGCCCTTGCCGCTTGCCCTGATACCACTTCTGTGCCAGATCGCATTCACTGTCAGATGCTCAAACACCTTTCAGTGGACTGCAAGCGACGCCTCCTCGACCTTTACGACCGTCTCTGGGTTGAGGGTGAGTTTCCGTCGCAATGGCGGGAAAGCATTGTCATCCCCGTTTTGAAACCGGGCAAGAGCCCTTTGGAGGTGGACAGCTACCGCCCCATTAGTCTCACCAACGTTCTTTGCAAGCTTCTCGAACGGATGGTGAGCCGGCGCTTGAATTGAATTGGGTACTGGAGTCTCGGGGCCTTCTGGCTCCGTCTCAGAGTGTGCTCCGTAAAGGTCGCTCCGCCGCGGACACTCTGGTGAGCCTGGAGTCGGCCATCCGCACTGCCTTTGCCCGCCGTCAGCACCTGGTCGCTGTCTTTTTCGACATGCGGAAGGCGTACGATACGACATGGCGTCATCACATACTTTCTACGCTTCATGGATGGGGTCTTCGGGGCCCTCTGTCGATCTTTATCCGAAATTTTCTGTCGTATCGTACCTTCTGCGTGCAAGTCGCGGCCTCTCATAGTTCCTCCCGAGTCCAGGAGAACGGGGTACCACAGGGATCTGTCCTCAGTGTCTGCCTGTTTTTAATCGCAATAAACGGGCTCGCTGCAGCGGTGGGAAATTCTGTCTCCGCTTCCCTGTATGCTGACGACTTCTGCCTTTACTACAGCTCTACTGGCATTGCAGCTGTTGAACGTCAGCTACAGGGCGCTATCCGCAAGGCGCAGTCTTGGGCTGTAGCGCATGGTTTTCAGTTTTCGGCTGCCAAGACCCGCGTTATGCATTTCTGCCGGCGCCGAACGGTCCATCCTGAGCCGCGGCTTTATCTTGCCGACGAACTCCTTGCTGTGGTGGAGACCCACGGGTTTTTGGGTGTAGTTTTTGATGCCCGGCTGACTTGGCTGCCTCATATTCGGCAGCTTAAACAGGCGTGTTGGCGGCATCTAAATGCTCTGAGATGCTTGAGCCACACCCGCTGGGTCGCCGACCGATCTACCCTGTTACGGCTCTACCAGGCGTTAATCCAGTCCCGTCTGGATTATGGGAGCCTGGCTTATGGCTCAGCATCCCCATCTGCGTTGCAGGTGCTGGACCCAATCCTCCACTGCGGGATACGCCTTGCCACTGGTGCTTTCCGTACCAGCCCTGTGGACAGCATACTAGTGGAGGCAGGTGTCCCTCCACTGCGGTTACGGCGCCAACGTTTGCTGGCCGCTCATGCTGCCCATGTTTTCAGCTTGCCCGGGCATCCTAACTATCGGCTACTATTACCAGAGTCGCACATCCATCTTCCAGAACGTCGACCCAGGGCTGGCAGTACGATCGCGGTCCGCGTCCGAGAGCTTCTCTCCGGGCTTGGGGCCTTACTTCTTCCGCCTCCTTTCAGGGCACCTCTGCGTACACCCCCATGGTGTGTGCCTCGCCCTCGCCTTCAGCTGGAATTGGCACAGGGCCTGAAGGACTCAGTCCCTCCGGAGGCCTTCCGCCACCGCTTTCTTTCCCTCCTTCCATTGTATCAGGGCTCTGGCATTGCGTACACTGACGGCTCGATGGTTGCTGGTCGTGTCGGTTATGTGCTTACTCTAGGGGACCATTCCGAACAACGTTCATTGCCGGCTGGCTGCAGCGTTTTTACTGCTGAGCTGGTCGCCATCTTTCGTGCCCTAAAGTGTATCCGCTCCTGCTCAGGTGAGTCCTTCGTGATCTGTAGCGATTCCATGAGCGGTTTACGAGCTCTCGACCAGTGTTTCCCTCGTTCTCGTCTGGTGATAGCTATCCAGGAGTCCCTGCATACTCTTGCCCGTTGCGGTCGCTCTGTGGTCTTTGTGTGGACCCCCGGTCATGTCGGTATCCCGGGCAATGAATATGTTGACTGCCTGGCGAAAGAGGCCATCAGTAAACCATCTATGGACGTTGGCCTCCCAGAGACTGATTTGTGAGCTGTCCTCCGCCGAAAAGTTTTTGCGCTTTGGGACGCTGAATGGCGCGATCGGATCACGCCCAATAAACTCCGTGCCATTAAGGAGACGACGACTGTGTGGCGGTCATCAATGCGAGCCAACCGCAGGGACTCAGTCGTCCTTTGTCGGCTCTGCATTGGCCACTCTTGGCTGACACACAGTTACTTACTGCGTCGGGAGGGCCCTCCTCTGCATCGCTGCGGGGCGGCTTTGACAGTGGCCCACATTTTGTTGGCCTGCCCCCTTTTAGCTGTGGTCAGGCAGACATTTGCGCTGCCTGATACGCTCCCTGCCCTTTTAACTGATGACCCTGCTATGGCTGGCTTAGTTTTACGTTTTATTCGGGCAGGGGGTTTTTATCATTTAATTTGAGTGTTTATGTTTTATTTTATTGTTTTGTGTTGATTCTGGCCTTTGGCCTACGGTTTTAAACTGAGTTCTTAATGTGTTCTCGGTGGTTGGCTTTTCCTTTTTTATTCTATGGTCGACCAACGACCGCCACACTCGGTGTGATTTTAATTTGTTATGTCTGTTCTTTGTCTGAGTTTTTCTTGTCCTGTGTTGTCTGTTGTCTCTATTATCCGTTTTTTTTACTCTGTGTGGTAGTTTTTAAGTTTTGGAACAAGGGACCGTTGACCATTGCAGTCTGGTCCCTTTAATCCCACAAACCAAACCAACCAAACCAATCGGCCCCCGGTGGTCCCCCCGGGGAACGTCTCACACCAGACGAGTGTTTGCGTGGTAGAGTAATGTTGGTGTACGCGTACGTGGACAACTTGTTTGCGCAGCATGCTCATTTGTAAAAGTGGATAGCATGGACTGTCTAAAGAATGACCGCGCAGTTGAGCACCCCACAAACCAGACATCATCATCGTCATCATCATTTTATTTTTAAACTTAAATATGTAATTTCCAACACAAAAGATGGGCAAATTGTTTTCAGGATGATGATAATTTCCAAAAGCAACCATTCTCTTCCCTAGTGGCATAACACTGTGTCGTCTGCTCTAGCCCCATTGTTCTTTTTTCCTGTATTGTAATTTCATGCCCCTGCCCCATATGGGCAGGGGAGGGCTGGCAGCGTCACAGACACATTGGTGTCCAGATCTTCCCTATATCGACCTTGGTCACTTATAGGAAGCAGCAAGACCATCTGATCACCGTGGACAGTACTACAGTTTATCTTCACTCATACATTGACACACATTTCAAACAGGTACTTTGTCGAAGTTATAGGGGAAGTGCCAACCAATACTGAATGAATTAAATAGTTTTTCATACATTCGGCGAACACTATTTCCATTCCAATGAAGAAGAAAAGTATAAAATGAACATCAGTATTCCTCACTTCCACCTCCAAAAAGTATGTCAAAAAAAGTGTGTGAAATCTTATGGGACTTAACTGCTAAGGTCTTCAGTCCCTAAGCTTACACACTACTTCACCTAAATTATCCTAAGGACAAACACACACACCCATGCCCGAGAGAGGACTCGAACCTCCCCCGGGACCAGCCGCACTGTCCATGACTGCAGCGCCCCACACCGCTTGGCTAATGCCGCGCGGCAAAAAAGGATGTCAACTACAACACAGTAACTTTCCTATATGCATCGAGTATAATACATAAGAACAATTGCATATTTCTGTGAAAAAATTCACTGAAAATCCATCTTTCTTTTGTTGTACAGCACATAGTTGTATTGGTTTCCACAAATAAAAAAAAGCAGTAAAAATATGATTTCTTAGTAATAACGCAAAAAAAAAACGATGGAACTAGGGCAAATTATAGAACAATTACATACTATAAATAAAGCACAAGAACTCAATCCCTGACCAAAAATTTGTGTTAGATCTTGCTACATTTTTTTATAATAGTCGAGTGACCAGTATGCCTGTCCCCTAGAAATCTTTGACAAACCAAACCTGGAGCTGTCATACCGGTACACTTAACACACAAAGGTGGTGTTACTAGGAGCTTAGACTGAGTCTTGAGAAATCAAGAGCTCTTGGACCAACTTGGTCGTAGGTGGAAGATGACAAGCAAGTTCATTCTCCTGTATGAATTTATTTTATTTAAACTTAAACATGTTTTATGTAACAATTATTCAAACGAATTTAAACCTAAGATCTTTGTTTGTTATTATTACCTTAATCTTTTTTCTACGCTTTTGGGTTATGTACCCTCCTGTGTTTATTACTGTATGTTGGTAGTTTGCCATCTGCATTTGAATGACATTGAGTTTTTTCAGTGTATACCGTGATCCAGTTAAGGCTTTTCCTTGGCTTTCTCATATTCCTGTCGAATCCCGCGATGATTTCTTACAGTAGGTTCAAATGGTTCAAATGGCTCTGAGCACTATGGGACTTACCTTCTGAAGTCATCAGTCCCCTAGAACTTAGAACTACTTAAACCTAACTAACCTAAGTACATCACACACATTCATGCCCGAGGCAGGATTCGAAACTGCGACCGTAGCGGTCGCGCGGTTCCAGACTGTAGCGCCTAGAACCGCTCGGCCACCCCGACCGGCTCTTATAGTAGGTATCTGACTCACTTCTTTCTCCATTATTAATGCTTGTATATGAAAGAAATGCTTATCCTGTAGCCGGCCAAAGTGTCCGTGCGGTTCTAGGCGCTGCAGTCTGGAACCGCGAGACCGCTACGGTCGCAGGTTCGAATCCTGCCTCGGGCATGGATGTGTGTGATGTCCTTAGGTTAGTTAGGTTTAACTAGTTCTAAGTTCTAGGGGACTAATGACCTCAGAAGTAGAGTCCCATAGTGCTCAGAGCCATTTGAAGCATTTGCTTATCCTGTATGTTTATTGTTGTTGTTTCTGTTTTCATTTTTTCATTCATACTGTATGTTCAACTTATCAATTTCTAGTTAGACATTTTACCATTACGATTTTTATGTTTTGAATTGTTCTCCACTTGAATAAAAAATTTTGTCATGATGATGTTAAGGCGCTCTTCCGCGATATCATCTTAAAGTACTAAATCCTATGAAATTCTTTGCGAATCAGACGAAATATTTTATATTCTCGTCACGCTCATGAGAATAAGCTGTTCACTTTATAGACAAGAGAGGTCTGGAACGGAGAGTGCATGCAACTTATGATATAGGTCCTGACTTCAACACGATAACAGCAAAAGAGGTTTGGTGGATTGTACAGAAGAATCCATTAGAATAAATTTTTCCTCCTGAAACGCTATCAGCTCCACGTAATTCACTGAGATTTTATTCCTTGAAAATATAACAAACAAGTATGTTTTGTGAAAAGTACTGTATCAGTATTTTCTACGTGAACATTCCTTTGATCAAATAATCCAATAATCCAGCTTATACCAAATATGATTCAAAAGATACACAACGTGCTGATGATGATTCTGGAGTTCGAATATGTTTATTCACGTATGTGAACACGAAAATTTATTCCAGAGTTATTTAAAGCTTTATAAATTTCATTGCTACTAAAATCACTTCTTTCTCATTGTGTTACATCTCACCTGACCGGCCCAAATCATGTTACTTCTAATAATATTCGAATGGATTGCAAACCGCTCAGTCATTTCGTTTGGTATCTCATTCTTTTTTCTGTATCATGATGATGTATCGCAAATATAATTTACTGATGCAGTGAGGCCTTCCTGTATGCGAACGACATGCACAATGATTTTACATGTATTGAATGTTGGCATCAGAAAGAATGATTGAATTTACCTAACTCTCACTGTATTTGCTACGGTAATCACAAAAGTTGTCCAGTTCCTAGGGATCTTCTATAGAATACTTCGTATCCAACAATCGGCATCAGAGCCTGCAGCATGGCGTATGAAAGAAATGAGTTTCCTAGATCTGCACCTACTGTGAATTACGTTTCCGATAGGTAATGTATAGTCACGGCCATTGAGAAAATATACGTCACTAGAGGACTCCTAACACTAGGAAAAACAGACAGTCAAGATTTTTGGTTAATGTCGAAAGGTTAGCCGTAAAAACGACTTGGCACAGAAATGCCTACTGCTTAATGGTAGAACTCGAACTGAAGTACAGGGTGACAGTTATTAAACTACTGTATATGAAAAGAAACGCAAATTAGCTACAAACTACCCCGTGCAGACAGTTTAATCAGTATGTAAACATCACTTCAGACATTCGGATTCTCAGTCCCCCAAATACGCCTATTTTGCTTATTAAATGGTTCAAATGGCGCTAAGCACTATGGGACTTAACATCTATGGTCATCAGTCCCCTAGAACTTAGAACTACTTAAACCTAACTAACCTAAGGACATCACACAACACCCAGTCATCACGAGGCAGGGAAAATCCCTGACCTCGCCGGGAATCGAACCCGGGAACCCGGGCGCGGGAAGCGAGAACGCTACCGCACGACCACGAGCTGAGGACTATTTTGCTTATTGACGAACCATCCAAATTAAAATGGGCTTCGTCGCTAAACCAAATCATACAGCGCACACCAATTCCCATCATGCCCCGCGATCAATCGTGCAATTTGAACGTCCTAACGCACACCTTTCAGAAGTTATGACGATTTTATTTCATACAGTTCAGCAACTGTTACCCTGTGTGTTATTGTTGTATCTCACCTCATGCAAAAACTGAGCTTTTCTAATTGCCTCTTGTCAAGCCAACGCCATCAAGATGTGACCTTGTTAGGCCTTGTGCTCTGCAGTGAAGCTAATATTTGACAGTGTCGCAGAATCTCTGTGAATTTTAAAAGATGGGTTATAGCCAAATGGTAATTTCGTCCCTCAAATGAACAACACCTATTATTTCTTTCATAGAACTGGTGTTCACATAAACCTTTTTTTGAAACATTTACTTCCAGATAGATACGGAAGTGTTTAAAAGCGTACCAATAAGTGTAATAACCAAAAATTTATGAAGCTTACCTCATTACTGTAAATGACGTACATTTGTTCCTAAATACGTAATAGAAGCACACAAAAAGCCGTGAACATTTCACTGTACTGTTAGTTTTAACGTTTATTGGGAATTTGGTGCGGGCGCTATGTTGGCTCAAAACAGAAGTATAGAAACGCAAATCAATAAAATTTGGCGCAACGGAAGGTCGTCAATATTGCAAACATTTGATAAGCTGCTTGTCAAATCCGTGGCTCCTGGTAGCCTTTAAAACTAAACTAAAAGCTACCTACATTTTAGAGGACAGATTCCTTTTCGTGGAAGAACCCATCGAAACTGCCTGATGTGGCCAAGCGTACCATGCGTCAGTAAAGGAAAAAAGAATATACTTTCAGTTAAACAAGATAGCTGTTATGACGTTCATATTCACAGGACATGTACAGTAGTATGTTCCGCAGAAATGATCAGCATTTGAACCATGTCGGCCAACGGGTTCAAGAACAACAACGACATTGCAGCACAACACCGCGTACCGGTAAAATGTGCCTGCGGCTCTCGTTGTCTCTGTAAACCGAAGGTAATGGCTCAATGTGACTTAAGCAACGTGCAGGATGTCTCGCAGACGCATGCACGAACCGTACCGTCAAATCAGTGAGTTTAAAAGAGGATGCATTATTGGTATGAGAGAATGTGATGCATCCATCTGGGAAATTGCTGCTCGTATGGGACTAACAAGGGGAGGCCGCCAATTGTGAAATTCAGATTCGATTCATACTGCGCATAAGAAAAGCTCATGGCCAGAGGTGTAATGTGGCAAAGCAGTAAGATGCACTTCTCAGCCGTTGTCGAGAAAATCGACAGTTAAAAGAAACCGTTGCGGTGAAATGCTCTCTACGGTTAATAGTTTTATACAGCGTCGTGGCGCAGCGGTAAGCGCACGGGTTTGTAATCGGAAGGTCGGTCGCTGGATCGAATCTCGCGCCATGCAACATTTTTTTTTGTTATTAGTTTTTTTGTAATTCAAATATATATATAAACTATTAATGAATTGCTTATGCATTTTGGTGAAGGCGGATCGCTCTCCAATTGCACCGCCTGCATTTTTCCGTTTGTTTAACAGGGTGTACCAAAGCTCTCACGTCCGCACTGATTTTCGACGATGTTATGAGTTGCGCTAGGGACCGCATCTACCTTCTTTCGAAGTTAGCAGGCAACTACGCTTTTATGCGGCAGCTCGTTTCGGCCCATTCAACATCTGTCCTTCAAGTGTAACGAGCGAGTAACGGAGCTTATATTTCATACCTGCCACAGCAAATTTGTGTTCGTGGGGTCTCTATTCCAATTCGAACGTTTGACTTACGCTATACGTATTCGTTTCGGAATATCATTTCTACGTCTTCCGTTAACTATACGTGGTTAACATTATGAAGACAATTAATAACATTTGTGAAACATAATGATGTTCGAAGTCGCCAGTTTTTCCACGACAAACGACCTTCAACAACTTATTATATGCATAATTGTTGCAACTGATTGCCGGGAATTACATATATATATATATATATATATATATAGTGTGTGTGTGTGTGTGTGTGTAAACACATTTGAATAACAAAAAACAAATACTAAAAAAAAAAAATTGCATGGCGCGAGATTCGATCCGGCGACCTTCGGATTACGAACCCGAGCGCTAACCGCTGCTCCACGACGCTGTCGATAATTATTAATTGTTGAGAGTATTTCACCGCAACGGTTTATTTTAACTGTCGATTTTCTCGACAACGGCTGAGAAGTGCATCTTGGTGCTTTGCCACATTACACCTCTGGCCATGAGCTTTTATCATGCGCAGCATGAATTGAATCTGAATTTCACAATTGGCGGCCTCCCCTTGTAAGTGTTTCTGCAGTTCAACAGGTGTGTGCATAATGGTTCTCGTAAAGCCGTAGAACGCGTCGAGGTGGGTCAGCTCAAACCACGCAGACCACCCTCGAGAAGTTCGACACCTCATCCGAATGGTATTGCAGAACAGATCTACATCCTACTCGGCTCTGCCGCAACAATGGATCAGTGTAACACATTGAACAATGTTATGGATGACAGTCCGTCGCCGTTACGGTATGGATTACGTGCACATCGTCCAATTGTCCGCCTACCTTTGACGAATGTGCAGAAACACGTAAGATGGCAATGGTGTATGGAACGACTTCAGTGGGGACAAGAATTGCATTAGATAGTGTTTTCGGATGAATCCGGTACTGTTTGTCTGAAAATGATGGCTGCATTACGGTTAGCCACAGACAGGAGGAACGGCATCAAGGCAACTGCATTCGCAAAAGACATACAGCGCCAACTGAAGGCCTTATAGTGTGGGGTGCTATTGGGTTCAACCACAAATCACAGATGGTTCGTGTCCAGGGTACTGTGACCAGTGTGACCTACGCGAATGACATATTGCGACCCGTAGCCATACCCTTTCTGCTTAACACCCCAGACGCCATTTTTCAGCAAGACGATGCGCGACCACATGTTGCTGCACGAACGCGTGTCTTCTTGGTGTCACAGGATGTCAGCTTTTTGCCCTGTCCCACCAGATCACCAAACTAGTCACCAACAAAAATGTGTGGGATGTGGTCAAACGGCGAGTGCAGCGCTGTGATCCAATGCCAACCGCCACCAATGAACTTTGGAACCTAGCGATGGCTCTGCCACAGGACGCGATTCGCACCTTATACGCATTTATGACACCACGCATGGAACAATTTATCAGAGCCTATGGCCGACCTTGTGCCTACTATGCAACGGGACACATGCTGAACCAAGGTGACTGAAATGCGAATCATTTCTACAGGACATACTAATGTACACATCTTGTGAATACGGAAGTCCTATCTCTAGTCGTTCAAGGTGTTCTGTTTTTTACTGGATATGGGTATTTTTTATCGTAACTGAGTAAAGTAGCACCCAAACCAGGAAAACACGAATGTAGCTATACTTTTTAGCTAAAAATTGGGTCGAAAAATTTACTGCAGATGGTAAACAGAATGACAGTCTCTGAAAAAAGTTGCATGTAATCAAATAAATCCCTTAGGGCTGTCCCTCCGGGCGGTTTCTCTGGGAGTCTACAAAACTGGCTCACAGTCTCACAAGGAGACCACACGGCAATCGGACTTTTGTAATTTTTTTGTATTCATTGTAGATGAAGTTCGGCACATAATAATCAATCGCACAAAGCAGTTCTATGCAACTCTTAAGAATTCTCTAGAAAATTGACTTTGAAATTTTCCGAGCGTCTTTAACACCATAAAATAAGGTGGCCTGCCGAGTGGGCGGCCTGGGTTCCGTTCCTGGCCAACGTAAATTTTTAAGTAAAGTGCGTGTTTTACGAGCATTTCCGTGAAACATAAAATACCTAACGACGGGAAAAAAAGGGTAGCGCTCGTGGCTGGTAATCGCTGTAAAGCTGGTATTTGGTCGCAATTTTGCTGTTTTTTTTCGTTCAATTTAAATAGCTACTGCATATAAATATAAAATTCATCAGATATGCGCGAATTAGTACCTATATTATTGTAACTTACACTGATGAGCCAAAGCATTATGACCTTACGCTAACTAGCTTGTTTGTTTGTCTGTCTTTCGAACGAAACACATTACTGATTCTGCGTATCAGGGATCCGACAGTTTGTTGGTAGGATGGTGGTGATTGTGGCATTAGATGTCTACTCACAGGTCATGTAATTTGCGTAAATAACAGGCCGCTGATTTGGGTTCGCGGTGAGACACCCGATGGCGACCCAGAGGGATTCCATAGGATTCACATCAGGCGAATTTAGTCTCCGAGAAATCAACGTGAGTTCACTATAATGCTGCTCAAACAACTGTAGCACAGTTCTGGCTCCGAAATACCTACAATTATAATGCTGAAAGATGACATCGCCGTCGGGAAAGACATCCAGCATGAAGTGATTCAGGTGTTTCGCAGCTGTCAGCATGTGTTCCATTACTGGGTAGGAGAATGTCTCCCGCAGCATAATACTGCTCCCACTAGCCTGCATCCGTGGCGCGATGAACTTTCCGAGCCGCCTTTCACCCCGGTGACGGCGTTCGTGGGGACGACCATCGACCTAGTTAGCAAAAATGTGATTCACCCAAAGAACCGACACTTTTCCATTGATCGACGGTCGAATCCCGATGGTCCCGCACCCACTGCAATCGTAACTGGCGATGTCGTTTGGTCACCATGTGAACACGTAAGGGTGGTCTGCTGCAGTGCTGTATGTTCAACAGTGTACTATGAACAGAGTATTCCGAAACACTTGTGCATGCGTCGGCATTGTGCTTTTTCGGCAGAGATGCCACATATCATCATCTACCATACTTTACAGAGCAGATAAACCTCAAAACCCCACGTTCTGTGTAGAGTCATGCACGTCCAGTCATTTAGCGCCTAGTCTTAATTTCACTGTCATGGCGTAGGTTCTCACGACAGTAGCACGTGAACAATCGACCAGCTTCGCCGTTTTCGAGATGCTCGTTCACAGGCTCTGCGTAATAATCTGCCATTTCCCAAAGACGCATATCTAATTGGATTTCCCCATCTGCAACCCATATCTTCGCAAGGGTGATCCCTCGTCCGTGTCAGGTCCGCTTACATACTTTTGTTACCGCGTCACGTGCCCGCAACGCCACCAGGCAGTATCCAACTTAGCGGTGGGCAATGGTCGTAATATTTTGGCTCATCAGTGTATGTGAAGGATGCACGTCTTATTTCTAGTTACTGACACAGAAAAATTCTGTTTCCATTGTAAATAGAATTTCCTAATTACATCTACATTCATACTTCGCAAGCCACCCAACGGTGTGTGGCGGAGGGCACTTTACGTGCCACTGTCATTACATCCCGTTCCTGTTCCAGTCGCGTATGGTTCGCGGGAAGAACGACTGCCGGAAAGCCTCCGTGCGCGCTCGAATCTCTCTAATTTTACATTCGTGATCTCCTCAAGAGGTACAATTAGGGGGAAGCAATATATTCGATACCTCATCCAGAAACGCACCCTCTCGAAACCTGGCGAGCAAGCTACACCGCGATGCAGAGCGCCTCTCTTGCAGAGTCTGCCACTTGAGTTTGCTAAACATCTCCGTAACGCTATCACGCTTACCAAATAACCCTGTGACGAAACGCGCCGCTCTTCTTTGGATCTTCTCTATCTCCTCTGTCAACCCGACCTGGTACGGGTGCCACATTGATAATCAATACTCAAGTATAGGTCGAACGAGTGTTTTGTAAGCCACCTCCTTTGTTGATGGACTACATTTTCTAAGTACTCTCCCAATGAATCTCAACCTGGCACCCGCCTTACCAACAATTAATTTTATATGATCATTCCACTTCAAATCGTTCCGTACGCATACTCCCAGATATTTTACAGAAGTAACTGCTACCAGTGTTTCTTCCGCTATCATATAATCGTACAATAAAGAATCCTTCTTTCTATGTATTCGCAGTACATTACATTTGTCTATGTTAAGGGTCAGTTGCCACTCCCTGCACCAAGTGTCTATCCGCTGCAGATCTTCCTGCATTTCTCTACAATTTTCTAATGCTGCAACTTCTTTGTATACTACAGCATCATCCGCGAAAGGCCGCATGGAGCTTCCGACACTATCTACTAGGTCATTTATATATATTGTGAAAAGCAATGGTCCCATAATACTCCCCTGTGGCACGCCAGAGGTTACTTTAACGTCTGTAGTCATCTCTCCATTGAGAACAACATACTGTGTTCTGTTTGCTAAAAACTCCTCAATCCAGCCACACAGCTGGTCTAATATTCCGTAGGCTCTTCCTTTGTTTATTAGGCGACAGTGCGGAACTATATCGAACGCCTTCCGGAAGTCAAGGAAAATGGCATCTACCTGGGAACCTGTATCTAATATTTTCTGGGTCTAATGAACAAATAAAGCGAGTTGTGTCTCACACGATCGCTGTTTCCGGAATCCATGTTGATTCCTACAGAGTAGATTCTGTGTTTCCAGAAATGACATGATACGCGAGCAAAAAAACATCTTCTAAAATTCTACAACAGATCGATGTCAGAGATATAGATCTATAGTTTTGCGCATCTACTCGACGACCCTTCTCGAAAACTGGAACTACCTGTAGTCTTTTCCAATTTGGAACCTTCCGTTCCTCTAGAGACTTGCGGTACACGGCTGTTAGAAGGGGGTCTAGTTCATTCGCGTACTGTGTGTAGAATCGAATTGGTATCCCGTCAGGTCCAGCGGACTTTCCTCTGTTGAGTGATTTCAGTTGATTTTCTATTCCTTGAACAGTTATTTCTATGTCAGCCATTTTTTCGTTCGTGTGAGGATTTAAAGAAAGAACTGCAGTGCGGTCTTCCTCTGTGAAACAGCTTTGGAAAAGGTGGCTCAAATGGATCAAATGGCTCTGAGCACTATGGGACTTAACATCTGAGGTCAGCAGTCCCCTAGAACTTAGAACTACTTAAACCTAACTAACCTAAGGACATCACACACGTACATGCCCGAGGCAGGATTCGAACCTGCGACCATAGCGGTCGCGCGCTTCCAGACTGTAGCGCCTAGAATCGCTCGTCCACCCCGGCCGCCTGGATAAGGTGTTTAGTATTTCAGCTTTACGCGTGTCATCCTCTGTATCAATGCCATTATCATCCCAGAGTGTCTGGATATGCTGTTTTGAGCCACTTACTGATTCAACGTAAGACCAGAACTTCCTAGGATTTTCTGTCAAGTCGGTACATAGAATTTTACTTTCGAATTCACTGAACGCTTCATGCATAGCCCTCCTTACGCTAACTTTGACATCGTTTAGCTTCTGTTTGTCTGAGAGGTTTTGGCTGCGTTTAAATTTGCAGTGAAGCTCTCTTTGCTTTCTTAGTAGTTTCCTAACTTTGTTGTCGTACCATGGTGGGTTTTTCCCGTCCCTCACAGTTTTACTCGGCGCGTACCTGTCTAAAACGCATTTTACGATTGCCTTGAACTTTTTCCATAACCACTCAACATTATCAGTGTCGGAACAGAAATTTTCGTTTTGATCTGTTAGGTAGTCTGAAATCTGCCTCCTATTACTCTTGCTAAACAGATAAACATTCTTCCCTTTTTTTTATATTCCTATTAACTTCCATTTTCAGGGATGCTGCAACGGCCTTACGATCACTGTTCCCTGTTCTGCGCTTACAGAGTCGAAAAGTTCGGGTCTGTTATCAGTAGATCCAAGATGTTATCTATCTCTATCTCTTATAAAATATTGTAAATAAGGATGGTTTAAATTTAAAAAGATATACTAAAAATGAAATTTTTCGTATTTACGTTACCTGCTGCAGCACGTCTCTTCAGTTGAGGACACCTATGGAAGTCGATCTCGAGCCACCTGGAGCGCGGCAGAAGCGCAGGCAGGGCAGGAATCGCGAACGATCATCCGGCCGGATGTCCGGAGGTTCCCGTCGCCGTCTTCAGCGCCCCATCTACATCAACGCCCAGGTCCGCTCCTACGGACTCCGGCGCGCGCTCTCCGCTTGTTTTCCGACAGAGTTTTCCGGCGAAGCTCAGGGCGAATGCCGAGGTGCGGGCGAGTGCTCGGCGCCGACACCAGTTCGGCTCCTGCCTCGGCAATCCAATTGCGTCGGCGTTCCGTCCACCTCTCAGCCGTCGTCCTCCACTTCCTTACACGACGCCCGTGCCGATGTTTGGGGGGTGGCGAGGAGGGGATGCGATGTCATCGATCATGTCGTACCTGCAGTCAACCGGCGCAAAAATGCTGCGTGTCCACCCAACGTACCGGCGGCGCCAATCCGGACGAGGCTTGAGCCACGCCTCCGCGAGTTGCGAAACACCGCCGCTGCATACGGGTATGAACTACGACAGCAACAGACCAGAGCGGCAGTTCCGTTTGGAGTACAGTTCAAGTTCTGCTTCTGCTTCGAGTAGACAGTTGTCACGTCATCGCCCTTTCAAGTTTATTTCAGACTTGTATATTCAGAGTTATTGAGCAAGCAGTAAAGGAAACAAAAGAAAAGTTCGGAGTAGGCATTAAAATCCATGGAGAAGAAATAAAATCTTTGAGGTTCGCCGATGACATAGTAATTCTGTCAGAGACAACAAAGGACTTGGAAGAGCAGTTGAACTGAATGGACAGTGTCTTGAAAGGAGGGTATAAGATGAACATCAACAAAAGCAAAACGAGGATAATGGAATGTAGTCGAATTAAGTCGGGTGATGCTGAGGGAATTAGATTAGGAAATGAGACACTTAAAGTAGTGAAGGAGTTTTGCTATTTCGGGAAGAAAATAACTGATGATGGTCGAAGTAGAGAGGATATAAAATGTAGACTGGCAATGGCAAGGAAAGGGTTTCTGAAGAAGAGAAATTTGTTAACATCGAGTTTACATTTAAGTGTCAGGAAGTCGTTTGTGAAAGTATTTCTATGGAGTGTAGCCATGTATGGAAGTGAAACATGGACGATAAATAGTTTGGACAAGAAGAGAATAGAAGCTTTCGAAATGTGGTGCTACAGAAGAATGTTGAAGATTAGGTGGGTAGGTCACGTAACTAATGAGGTGGTATTAAATAGGATTGGAGAGAACAGACGTTTGTGGCGCAACTTGACTAGAAGAAGGGATCGGTTGGTAGAGCATGTTCTGAGGCATCAAGGGATCGCAAATTTAGCATTGGAGGGCAGCGTGGAGGGTAAAAGTCATAGAGAGAGACCAAGAGATGAATACACTAAGCAGATTCAGAAGGATGCAGGTTGCAGTAGGTACTGGGAGATGAAGTACATTGCGCAGGATCGATTAGCATGGAGAGCTGCATCAAACCAGTCTCAGGGCTGAAGACCACAACAACAACACCAACAACAACATACTCAGAGTGTGTACTTGAGTATAACGGGCAGTGTTTGTGGTAACGGCACTTGGAACATTTAACCCTAGTTTACACAACGACATTGGGTTGCGCCACTCGTTGCGTGGAATGAGTTGCACGCATATGGTTTCATATATGACTGTAGACACGGCGACACCAGTGTACACTTCGATTTCGTCGTTTTGTGGGTCCCTGAGTCATTTCTGATATGAAAGTTTTGGCATCTGCCCGTCGCACGGGTTGTGATGGAGTTAAAGCTTGTTGCGTGGAACCGCTGCATAAGAAAAAAAATAAGAAACGTGTTTCGATATGTAACTGGATGAAGAAAAGACGTCAGCTCGGTTGCTCAGCATCCTGGATGAAATAATTTATAACGGAAGATCCAAGAAGTTCTTTTAATTATCTTAGATTGCTACCAGAACTGTTCCCGTTTGCCGGCCTTAGCGGACGAGCGGTTCTAGGCGCTACAGTCTGGAACCGCGCGAGCGCTACGTCGCAGGTTCGAAGCCTGCCTCGGGCATGGATGTGTGTGATGTCCTTAAGATAGTTAGGTTTAAGTAGTTCTAAGTTCTAGGGGACTGATGACCTCAGATGTTAAGTCCCATAGTGCTCAGAGCCATTTGAGCCATTTTTACAGTGGCAATATTTCAAAATTCTAACATGTGTTAGCACTGCAGCGACGTTTTAAATAGATGAATATTGAATAAAGTATGCAGCTTCTTGGATTTGTATAGCCTTCCCTCCTTTCAACAATATTCCTTACCAAAGAGTTGGCCAAATCGAACGATGGGATTTTAGTCTTGTAGATGAGAGCATTGCCACAGCTACAATTACACTTGCTTGTATTTTCCTTAATTCAGTTGTATATGTGCTCGTAACTCAATAAATTTTGCCCTGCAGCTCAGATATTGTCCAACCATCGCACAATGTTGCTTATTTCTGTAATCAGCATCACTGAAATCACACAAACATCTATGCAAAACATAGATATCCAAAAAGCGAACATTATTCTCCGTTCCACACTTCATATTTCAGTTTGTCTACACTCTACGAACATACATAACCTCAAAACTCATGCAACTAGTGTCGCCAAAGTAGGAACACGCCGAAAGTGTTTAGCTTCACCAACGAGTTGCGCAAACGTGCGGCGCGCATGCGCAGTGGCCGGTAGCGCAGTTGCCTGCAACCTAGTGCCGTCGTGTAAACTAGGCTTTAGAGTGTAAAATTTACAGAGTACCATATCAAGCAACTCATTTTGTCTTTGGATGCTTCTTCATATAACTTGGAAATCAAGACTTATATTTGCACAAATAATTCCACGCGCTTTCCCAGTAATGCACTGCATTTTTTTTTCTCAGCCGAAAACTAAGCTACGAATGCGAAACGTTACGTATGTATTATTTGAAGGCTCCTGCGTGTGCGCGCCAAGTTTCCGTCACTTCCGACAGATATCGTAGCTGCAGGACAGTTTCAAAATGACGTCTGTAGGTGATATACGCTACAAGCAACGTGCCGTCATTGAATTTCTCACTGCAGAGAAAGAAATTGTGGGCAATATTCACAAATGCTTGAGCAAAGTCTATGGATAGAGGTCTGCGCGGATAAGAAAAGTGCAATCCGCATCCGCACCGCATCCGCAAGGTCCTAATCCGCAACCGCATCCGCAACAATTAATCCGCATCCGCAAGTTCCTTATCCGCATCCGCACATATTTAAGTTTTGAATGACTAATTAATAGTAATAGACAGTAGTACTCAGAATTATGGTATGTAATGACATAGTTATTGTTAGGGCGCCATTTCTGCGACAACTTAACCACTTTTGACTTCTTAAATCACAGGAAATGCTCTATACCTACTCTAAAGCAGACCACTCAAAACAGGAAAGCATTGGCGCTCCGGAGCACACACAGTAGCGGCTCGGATCTCGTGAGATTGGAAACGCTATTTAAAAAAATAAAATTCAATGTAATAATTTTAAATGATGAAAATACGTGTATAGAAACAATTATATTTCGCTGCTCTTCTGCCAAGGCAGCTGAAAATGACGATGGTTTTAAACTGTTACTAGCACATTGCATCATTTACCGACAGTTTTTTTGTACTCACTGCTTGGACGCATCAAATTTTGAAGCCATTCATGTCAGCTGATGATTATATTATAGCTTACGCGTTCAGTCCTCGTCATTTCCAGGTGAAAATATTTACAGTATTAGGCCTACACTGCAAAACGCTGGCGCACCTGCGAAAAAGTTAAACTACCAGCAATAATTGACGTTGTCTGGAAGAAATAACTCGTCTTCCGAAGAGTGGCAACAAAATCAGTGGTTATAAAAATTTGGAGTCCATTTAGCTTTAGCTAAAAATACGATTGAAATCTCGAACCTTACCTTTTGGCTGACTTATCGAATTAAGACCTAGCGCTAAATGAAATGTCTGTTTCATTCTCAACTAAACAAAGTTTTTCACACTTTAAAATATCCTCAACATTGGTCTAAATTACTAAGACAAAATTTGCAGTACATTTCGCAGTTAATACTTTCAATGTCAAAAAATAATTTTTTTCAGGGTTTAATGGAACTGCAAACGATTTCTAGATGTCTATATAAAAACCACTGTCCCATAACTTCAAATGTTAGGCACTGTTCCATGTTAAGCAATACCGAGTTAAAGTTAAAATGTTCTATTTTGTTACGAATGTCAGCCCTTATCTTTACTCACTGGCTGGTAAATTAAAAGACACATTATTATTTTGGATGATTTGAATATTTTGTAAGTTTTCGATGTGATCAGAATAATCTTTCACGGGCTATCGCAGTCACAGCTTGTTGGTGGTCGTGAGCCGTAGTTTGAAGTCCCACTTGTAATTAATTACAAGGCTTGCTGTTCACAAAGAGCGGCAATGCTCGGCGGCTGCAAATGTTACTGTAGTGCGCGCTAAAATTTAGGTAGGCACTTATGAGATCATCATTACCTAGTTTGATAATATTGACGTGTTAGCTGTTGAATGTTCTTGTTGCGAAGAGTAAAAACTTAAAATTGAGCTCTTTAATATGAAAATTACAACAATACAAATTGCTTGTTAAATATTTCCTTCTTTTACCTAATGCTACTTAAATGTTCTTGTTGGGAATAGTAAAAATACTGACAACAAGTCGAGGAAGTTCTTTACTATAAATATTACAATATAAACTCACAGGCTTCAGATTAAGTATTTTCATCTTCTGATTCAAATTCTGTAAAAGAAACAATCAGATGAAAAAAAAAATGTAACTAATTCAGATAAGCCCAAAAAATACAGTGAAGTAAGAGAAACTGTACAAGTACCTTTTACTTTGGAAGATTACTATGGAGGAACATGTCATCAATCGTCTGTGGCTTCAAAGACGTGCGTAGGTCCTGCATTATTTGTCCCGCTGTAGGGAAGCTTCTCTCAGATGGCGCGCTGGACGCTGGAATGCAGTGCACGAAGTATGCGAGTTTGGAAAGACGCGGATAGACGTTTTCACGTCCATGCCACCAAGCTATCAGGTCGATGCCTTCCGAAAATTGGACTTTATCATTCGTATATCAGAGAATTTCAACTGACGCAAAGTCAAGATCTCTCGTCGATTCATCTTCTGAGGAATCTTCAAATTCATTAAAAAGTACATCAGACTTCTGTTTATTTGCAGGAATTCCAGATGTTGTTTCCTCCTTATCTTTTAACTGTGGACAAGTTCTCGCAACATAATTTTTCGCTTCCTTTACAACTTCATCTTTTTCGGCACTGCTAAGAAATTTTAGGTTTTTATATTTTGGATTAAAAAACGTTGCAGGTTTTTGGGTTGCTGTCATGTCCCATTTGCTGATTAAAATAGACTTGGCTGTACTCTTTAAATCTATCAGAAATGGGCTGTCGCCATCATTTTTTTCAAGGAAGGAGAGGAGTTTTAACTTCCACAACACACATAAATAAAGCGTAGGGGTTTTGGAGGCTTCGAGATCACAAGAAGCTATTTTAAATGGTGTCAGAAAGGTTATTATATCTTCCCACATTCTCTTGTCTATAGAATCAATCAAATTATCTTGATTCTTCTCTGACAAAACTGACAGAACTTCAAACCATTGTGAATTAATAGACTCAAATATATCCAATTTACTTTTCCATCGTGTATCTGTATCTCCTTTTAATGCCTTCTGAAGGCGATTCTGAAGACCAGATCTTTTAAAGACAGTTGTGATAGCTCGACAGGAATTCATTAGTCACTGCACGTCACTCTTCTCGTCATTCGCGTCTCCTCGAGTCGTGTGCTCGAGCACAGTATTAAGAATGTGTGCTGAGCACGAGAGCCTCTTGTATTGGCGAAGTGCTGCCACAATATTTGTACCTCTATCCGTAACGAACACGATGTTATTCACAGCAATGAATAAATCGAACGACCGTAGTATCTTAATTAAGTCAAGTTTAATGTTTTCTCCTGTTTTTTATTAATCTAACTCTCAAAATTTCTGGTACACAACTCTCGATCCTGAAGTTTCACTTCTTCATAATTAACATAATGTGCAGTCACTCCCATATAGTTTATTTTACGGTACGAATCAGTCCATAAATCGACAGTCAGTGCTCCACCTATATCTCTGAATATATTCTTCACTTCTGCAGAGACAGTTTCACGCAGACGATCGGTCGTTTCCTTCAAATTTCTGGATATGGTGGTTGGATGAGGTAGCAGTTCCTTAGCACTCACTGCACCGTGCTCGGCGCCCACATCAATAAGAAACCGTGCCGCCTCGAGAAACCCAGATCCACACGCAACTTCGAATGGTAAAACGTCTTTGCTGACATGATTGATAAGTTTTTCTGTCGCGGCTGTCTTCAAATTTGGCGGAACTTCAGGAACTTTCACGTCTCTCTTGGTATTTAAATAAGTAATTATGCTACTTCGTCCAGTCTCACACGAATGTTTTAGCAAATTTGAAGTTTCACTTTTGTGTCCAGTGTAGGAATATACTTTTTTACATGCAAAACAAGCCACTATATCTTTTATCTTTTCGTTGCCATCAAATACGTATCCGAATTGTCGATTTCAATTTGTTTTCCTTCACTAATGTAAAATCACCTTTTTTCACCTCACACGAAATCGTCTCCATCGATATGGTGTTCATTTGAAGAAAGAACTCTCACTGATGTTTGCTACGATGCACGTTTTCACTCGGTCACTACAAAGCGCTAACTGAAGGCAGCGGAAAATTGCAACGGGCACCTGTCTGGTAGACAGTGGGCAGGTTTGCCACCCAGAGAGCACTTCACAGGCCACACAAAAGACACGGTCGCGGAAATGTATTAGGCGCAGGTCTCTTGGGTACAGCTACGTCGGTCGTAGCCAGGGGCTGAGGACAACAGACATCCGCCCTACCCGGGCCCTGCAAGATTCCAAGACTGTCAACAGACTTGAAGTTTTCAACTAACATTGCAACATACCTACTGGGCAGATGCCTTGCTCAATATCCGCAGATGACCCGCGGATATCCGCGCCGGTCACGATTTTATCCGTCAAGTGCGGATATCCGCATCCGCGCAACCTCTATCTATGGAGCATCTGCTGCCAACAGAAGTACAGTTAGTCGCTGGGCACGGAGGGTGAGGTCATCAGATGGTGGTCCGGTGGAGCTCCACGATTTGCAGCGGTCGGAGAGACCATCCACGGCTGTCATACCTGACATGTTGCAGCAAGCTGATGTAGTCATTCGCGAGTTTGGACCATTAAAGGATGCCATTCGTGGAAAACATTTTGAGGACGATGAGGAGGTGATTCAAACAGTGAAGCACTGGCTCCGCCACCATGTCAAGGATTGGTACCGACGGGGCATACACGTCCTTGTTTCGCGCTAGAGGAAGGCCATAGAAAGGGATAGAAATTACGTGGAAAAATTGGGTGTGTAGATAATACACCATTCCCTCGTGTATGTCATTGTAATTCTGTTCAATAAAGAATTGTTTAAGAAAAAATTGGGTGCATTGGTTTCTGGGCAACCCTCGTATATTTCAGCATTAAATAGAGTTGTTTTAGATGACTTTATGAGTTAATTCTAGAGTTGTGTTGTACCACAGTTCGGTCTTTTTGGTGCAGTTCATAAATGTCGTAGTAAATGGTAGGATAACCGGTAATTTTGGCAGCATTCGTAGGGAAACAAACATACATGAATGTGTGAGAGAGAGAGAGAGAGAGACTGAGAAGCAACGAATTCTGTTTGTCCGTTATTTGTTTGTTTTGCAGATAATTAGAACTGCACATCGTTCAGTGTTGGTCCATTATGTATTCTGTATCCTTACAAAACACAAATTGCGTATTTTAAGTAATTAAAATTAGTTGATCGCGTAACTTCTGCGCTTATATACAATCAGAGCAATTAATTTTGATGCAAGTTCAGTTTACATGCACAAACACTAACAATCTGTACTACTGTTATCGTTTTTTCTGCTGAACAGAATGATCATCACGATCAAAGGCAAGGGTTTCCTACTGTTATTGACAAGTGTGAAAGTTGTTTACAAAGAACAGAAACATGTTTTATGTAAACTCGACGAAGTATTGCACAGTTGTTTGGTATGTTATCGTTTTGCGTTTCGTTACTTTTGCCCCTCTTTTAGGAAACAGCTTTTCCTCACGCTTTATGATAAATCTGTATTTTTTTTTTTTATTTGTACTGCAACACTCCTCTCTTTCACGTTACAAATTAACAACTTCCGAATAAAACATGGATTAAATATTGACAATTTCAATTTTTCTATAAATGCTGTTTACCTTTAGGTAACAGACAAGAGGACAGAACAACAATGTTTCGCAAGTTATGCGGCCCTTTTAATATCTTCACTCAGTTTTTAAACGGTTCAGTGCTTCCAGTTTCTATGGAAATCTAGTAAGACACTTACCGCATACGCAAACGAAGCGATCGAAATGTGACGCCCGATACGCATGCAACACACCTAACGTACAGGAAACGTGGTTACGACCTAACCGACCAAAGCTACTAGGTAAATTAACGTTGTCAACGCTTACTTGTGGTAGCCTACGGTAGTTGTACGACACTAGTTAATTCAGTACACTGTTCTCTTCGTCCCCATGCGTGCACGGAATGAGAATACAACAGTTTTAGCTGGTAATAGCAATTGATAAACTGGAAATTAGAGATAAACAGCATCTGTAGCTTAACTGCGTATTTTCAAATCACTCGACTACATAAGCGAATCAGACATCAAAATCTTCTTGAATGCTACAAAATATACTTATAGCAAGAGTTTTCCATCTGAAGATGTCGTTACCAAAATGAATTAACGATAGAATGATAGAATAATCGGTTCTTTAGCGTAAAGTAAAGATAAGAGATTTACTGTCTCGATGATCATGTTTTTTTCATTGAGGTAGCTCTACGAATACATCCAAATCCTTTCATCATACGGAGAGAGTATAAAATGGCTTTGAGAACTATGGGACTTAACATCTATGGTCATCAGTCCCCTAGAACGTAGAACTACTTAAACCTGACTAACCTAAGGACGTCACACAACACACAGTCATCACGAGGCAGAGAAAATCCCTGACCCCGCCGGGAATCGAACCCGGGAACCCGGGCGCGGGAAGCGAGAACGCTACCGCACGACCAGAGAGTATAAAAATTATAGATTCTTTTATTACTGTCAACACTGTCGGTTTGTATGCACGAATGCCCCAGATCATCACATAATGTTCACTGAAGTTCCAATCGAGGTTTTGGGCATTCCAATCTAGGCGGACCACAGGGTTTTCTTCGAACCGTGTTATAATTACCCTTACTCTGTTTTCGGTAGTGTAACCGTACAGGTCGAGAGAACGTCTGATTCCAAACTGTTATCTCAGTGTTGGAAGCATGGTAGTGGTAAATATGTTTCCGTAAATACCTCCGTTCATTCGGTCGCACTCAAAAACAAGTGATCGATGCCCATAGGATAAAAAATCAGTCCCAATCTATCTTATTTTCTTCAACAAATTTCTTTGCCCTCAACACAAAATGATGATACGTCTACCAGTTCGAAATCTGCCCATGTGAGTGGCACGTCACTTGATCCAACAAAGACACTATTTGCATTGGTTATTCTGTGATAAGTGGCTTTTTGTCAAAACTAGGAGCGCTTTTCGACAGGCCGTCCCATCAGTGACTTCCGTACTTTGGCTATAGGGAAAAATCCCCTCTAATAGCTGTCAAAGAAGGAAGTTACTGGTTCCTACAGTACGCTTTGTAGTTCAGTGATTCTTACCAACTATTTTCTACGGCTTGCCTTCACGATTATTATCTTAAGTAATCGATTGAATTGTTTATAACACAAAAACTTCGTTGAAATTGAGCTATTGAGAAATACCCGTCACGGAACTCCTGAACAATTGAACCCCTTGATCGTATTTAGGCTCACTCAGTATCTTCCACTGAGTCAATCGGAGAGAGAAAACGTCTATCATGTTGGAAAATTGCCGGCCGCGGTGGTCTAGCGGTTCTATGCGCGCAGTCCGGAACCGCGCGACTGCTACGGTAGCAGGTTCGAATCCTGCCTCGGGCATGGATGTGTGTGATGTCCTTAGGTTAGTTAGGTTTAAGTAGTTCTACGTTCTAGGGGACTGATGACCTCAGATGTTAAGTCCCATAGTGCTCAGAGCCATTTGAACCATTTTGTTGGAAAATTATGCCTCTTCTATTACCCTCAAATGCATTATTTTATGTACACGGAACGCTTTCAGGCATGTTCTTGCTGCCCGAAGCCTTTTGGGTACACAACGTATCACACGAGCGAGTATCAAGGTTGCACCAGTTTTTGCTATGTTGCCGAAAGGCTGAAAAACAACGTCTCCAGTAGAAATGGTCTTCAGTATCGGATAGAATGTCAAAACATAAGATACTGCGAAATTTTAGAAACCTACCAAACCAATAATGGACTATTCCAGAGCCAAAGTTGGGCTGAACCAATGTAAACGCCCGTGCGCTAAAATGGAGTATCTAGAAGGTTTCAAATGTTCATCTTATTGCGGTAGTTGCTTTGGACACAGGAAGTGTACAAGTCGTTCGTGAATCCTCGTGGAGAGAATAAGGCACGCGGTTTGCTACCTGTACTTTCTACTTTCGGTAGGTGACCTTTTGGCTTTTCAGCCAGGGGACACGTTTTTTACTGTGGCATTTTTGCGGCAGTTATAGCGTACTGGTAATTTCGATTTTCCAAGTCTAGTGTCCACTGCTTTAGCGTACTGCAGAGTTATTATTAAGTGGCAGTTTTTTATTAGATCAGGTAGCTACTAGTTGGGTGGAGATAAGATTCGAATAAACGGTTTGTTAATGTCGTCAGAAACGTCAAAGAAAGCTTAAGTTCTTGATTTTGGTATGGATTTCTGACCTTCCTTTGAATTGGCATTCACAACAAAGCTAAGGTTACAGAGGACGTCGCAGGGTGAATGTACGAGATTTATAGAGACTGTTAGCGCTTGTTCTTGGAGACCATTGGACAGAACTTTATGTTTAACTGTGTGCAATAATTATCAGTTGTGTCAGAATTGCGAATATTTGCTACAACGTAGTAGGTGGACAATAGGCATTCATTCTGTTTCATGGAACGTTCCCCTCTCCTCTCCCAACATGCAGCTCTACCCCTCTTTCCTCCCCACCCCTCTCACCCTTCCTTCCTTCAACACATCCATGCGCCCTACCCTTCACTACCATTTTCTAAGCCATGCCCTATTGTTTTTGGAAATAGGTCAATCAGAAAGCTTGTTAGGCAACAGATATATTTAGCTCTCACAAAAACAGCTCAGTATTTTAATGTCCAATTCACATTTCTGAACTCCTTCTTAAGCTACGCCCCTTTCTTGGAAATAGGCCAATCAGAGCTTCCTATCGCAAGGATGGGCTAGGCATAACATCATTACCATCCAGTGGTGTTAGTATTTACGTAATGTAGCATTGTATCAGACATATTTGCGCCATCGCCAACTTTAGTTTGTTTTTCATTCGTTGGGGGCCTCAAACAATGAAATATTCCTCCATGAGAAGTTTGAAAAGATATTATTGGTTTATTTTGTTAACTTTTCTGTTTTCGATATAGCTATTGAGAGTTGTTTGCACTTGAATATAGGTGTGTTAACCTTGTAGGCCTCACAAACAGATGATAGCTTTATTTCGTACTTTCTGTGAGAAAAAGGACTTGAAGTTGCAGCCACTACCACAGTGAAATCAATAACCTATTTTTGTTTAGCTGTATTTGAAAGAGCACCTTGTATACTTGTGAGTGAAATGTATAACGGTTTGTTTGCTTACTGTATTCCAGAGTTTTGTGCTATTACGCCACTATATTCCAAGTAAAACACGCTGAATTTTCATGGCACTGTTGTCTGCGCTGTAGGGGCATCATCTGCTATTCCAAATAAAATTCAATATACATGGGTACAATAAATGAACAATGATCACCCGACGGTTGTAGAAGTCTTTTAGTAATGTTTCACTTCATCTAACACCATTCCAGGGCGAACGATGATAATGAATAATGATTTGCAATAGAAAAATACCATTGGCGTTATTGATTGGCTTTATTAGTTCCGATTTTCGTTCTAGCTGAGGCTCTGATCCACTGGGACGGATAACATTTGTTCTTATCTACACTGTAAACGTAACTGAAGAAGCAACACAAGAAGAAAGTCTCCAAATGCTCACAATATTACTTCTGTCTACCGTTTCCATAGCAGATCTGCAACAAATACAAGAAGGGCGTCCACTAACTCCACAGGACAAGATGCAGTTTGAAATTCTACAAAAGGTGGTGTTAGTATCACTCGATTCCAAATTACTTTTATGTAACGTCAAGTACTGATTTTCAAACAGTAAAAAATGCTAAGTTAGCAGTACAGAACTCTTGATTAAATAATGAAAGTAAACAAACGTACGCAAAAAATTTGAACTAAATAAAAAACTGAAATTACCACCTGCACCTGTAACTTACGTGAACAATCCTGGTACATGATAGATAATACAGAAGATGACTAAGAAAATAGCAACAGAACAGCAGAAAATGCAAAAAAGAAATTAAATGTGCTCATGAAAAAACAATTACAGGAGAACACTCTCATTTACTCCAGAAAATGTTACCACAAGGACTTGTACCACCGAGACTACGTGCTTCCTAAGGTGCACAAAGAGGGAGTGCTGTTATGCCGCTTTGTCACCACCATATAGAGTCCTACATGTTTGCTGGCAAAACACCTGAAAGTCTTACTAAGCCCTCCGATGGGTAAATACCCGCACCATGTCCTCTATTCTGTGGCTTTTGTTTGTGAAATCCCTGAACAATTTCAGACGGAAGGACTCAGACATCCTGCTAAATTCTGATATTCTTTCCCCCTTCACCAGCGTGCCTCTACGATAGTCGCTAGGACACATGGCTCAGAAATTGGACTCGAACCCACCGACATTTTCAGCCATGTCCCGACCTCCGCGCATTTTCTTTTTAATGGAGAATATTATGAACCAGATCTGCCTCCTACGTATCAGATACAGAAGCTACTGCCCCATCCGAGTACTTCTGTAAACTGCATGTCACAGCACACAGAAATTAGCATGGACTTCTGGAATGTTGACTTGTGGTAAAAGCTGACAGAGACCGTTGGCACTGTGTGAAATTGATCGTTTGGCAGATGTTTCTCCGGATGAATTGAGAGATCTGCTACGTTATCATCTACCCTCAGTGGCGAACGATAAGGGATGACAGTAATTGCTGTGTGCTTCCGTTTGTTCGCCTACGGCACCCTAGCACGACATGCAACAGGCTATTGGCCCCAGATTGAGTCACAATGGTTCGAGGAATACTCCACAAGTACGAGAGCACTTTTTGGGCCTGCAGGTCATCTGGTCTCAGTCCTGTTGAGTTCGACTGGTACACCGCCTAGCGAGATGTGCACGTTCTGGATCCTGCTCAGACCCATCTCCCTGAGTTGTGAGTGTTGGTTGAGTGCTCATGGATCAAGATGGCTCTTCAACTTTCCGGCATCACCTTCAGTCCATGAGACGTTGGGCCGCTACTGTCAACAGAGATAAAGTTGGTGCTATAGACTACTATGTACGTACCTCTAATTATTCACGGCTGTGTAGTCACTTACATAAACACTCGAGGTTTTCAGATAGCCCCCACAATCTCACTGCACTCAGAATACTCCTCATCACTGTAGGGCACTGAGTAACACGAACACTTGTTAAGATTTTCCATAGTATGCTGAACTCCACAGTTACGTTTCGAAGATTCTTTTGGGTGTCTTTACATACTTAGATTCTCCTTACTTTCACCACGATTCTAATTACTCCGTCCAGAGAGTTCCATATGGTGTAGTCTAAACTACACTACTGGACACTAAAATTGCTACACGCGAAATTTAACCGACAGGAAGAAGATGCTGTGATATGCAAATGATTAGCTTTTCAGAGCATTCACACAAGTTAGGCGTCGTTGGCTACACCTACAATATGCTTACATGAGGAAAGTTTCCAGCCGATTGCTCATACACAAACAGCAGTTGGCCGACGTTGCCTGGTGAAACGTTGTTGTGATGCCTCGTGTAAGGAGGAGAAATGCGTACCATCACGTTTCCGACTTTGATAAAGGTCGGATTGTAGCCTATCGCCATTCCGGTTTATCGTATCGCGACGTTGATGCTCGCGTTGGTCGAGATCCAATGACTGTTAGCAGAATATGGAATCGGTGGGTTCAGGAGGGTAATACGGAACGCCGTGCTGGATCCCAACGGCCTCGTATCACTATCAGTCGAGATGACAGGTATCTTATCCGCATGGCTGTAAGGGATCGTGCAGCCACGTCTCGATCCCTGAGTCAACAGATGGGGACGTTTGGAAGACAGCAACCATCTGCACGAACAGTTCGACGACGTTTGCAGCAGCATGGACTATCAGCTCGGAGACCATGGCTGCGGTTACTCTTGACGCTGCACCACAGACAGGAGCGCCTGCGATGGTGTACTCAACGACAAACCTGGGTGCACGAATGGCAAAATGTCATTTTTTCGGATGAATCCGGGTTATGTTTACAGCATCACGATGGTCGCATCCGTGTTTGGCGACATCGCGGTGAACGCACATTGGAAGCGTGTATTCGTCTTCGCCATACTGGCATATCACCCGACGTGATGGTATGGTGTGCCATTGGTTACACGTCTCGGTCACCTCTTGTTCGCATTGACGGCACTTTGAACAATGGACGGTACATTTCAGATGGGTTACGACCCGTGGCTCTACCCTTCATTCGATCCCTGCGAAACCCTACATTTCAGCAGGATAATGCACGACCGCATGTTGCAGGTCCTGTACGGGCCTTTCTGGATACAGAAAATGTTCGACTGCTGCCCTGGCCAGCACATTCTGCAGCTCTCTCACCAACTGAAAACGTCTGGTCAATAGTGGCCGAGCAACTGGCTCGTCACGATACACCAGTCACTACTGTTGATGAACTGTGATATCGTGTTGAAAGTGCTTGGGCAGCTGTACCTGTGCACGCCATCCAAGCTCTGTTTGACTCAATGCCCAGGCGTATCAAGGCCGTTATTGCGGCCAGAGGTTGTTGTTCTGGGTACTGATTTGTCAGGATCTATGCACCCAAACTGCGTGAAAATGTAATCACATGTCAGTTCTAGTATAATATATTTGTCCAATGAATACCCGTTTATCACCTCCATTTCTTCTTGGTGTAGGAGTTGGTTGGTTGGTTGGTTTCGGGGAAGGAGACCAGACAGCGAGGTCATCGGTCTCATCGGATTAGGGAAGGATGGGGAAGGAAGTCGGCCGTGCCCTTTCAGAGGAACCATCCCGGCATTTGCCTGGAGTGATTTAGGGAAATCACAGCAGTTGTAATGGCCAGTAGTGTACTTTTCACAGGTCATAGTTCCGAAATTTTAATAAGTTCTGCAGGTATGCATATTTTTGCCCTAATATCATCTCTTGGTTTGTGTAGTTCCATATTTATACGATGGCCATTCGGAAAGTAAGGAACGATAGGTCGTGAAATGGAAACCACAGTGAAAATCAAAACTGTTTTATTTGCAACAGTTAGCTAAACCTTCCATGCTACTTATTTCCGTAGACGCCGATCCGACTTACACGTTTGTCATAGCGTTGTACCAACTTTCCAGTACCCTCGTTATAGAAGGCAGCCGCCAGTACTTTCCGCCAATTCTCTATACTGGCCTACAGCTCGTGGTCTGTGCCAAATGTTGTCTTCATAGCCAGCGGTTTATGCCAGCAGAGATGAAACTCAGAGGGAGACAATTACGGGCTGTATTGTGGGTAATCAAACATTTCCAACTGAAAACGATGCAGGAGCATCTTCATTGCCCCGTCAGAATGCGGCTGAGAATTGTCTTGAAGAAGATAACGCATAACATTTATGTAATGTTGGCTGCATAGCTTCAGGCGAAATTTCTCACCAGGCCCTCGTGCTTGGTGGGAGACACTATTGTTACAGGTATCATTATGTGCTTCCTGTGTGCTCAGAACTAAAAATAACGACGTAACACGATCGACGGGCATACTAGAGACACTGCCCAACACACCTGTGCAAAACTTCATCAGATTTTCCCTGTGGTTTCCATTTCGCGACCGATCGTTCCTTACTTTCTGAATAACCCCTATAACTGATGGTGAATGAGCTTGGTTTTATGATAACATGTTTCTGGTTCATAGCCATGCATAGGTTGCACCACCTTTTCATTTTTTTTTTTTTTTTACCTTTATCCTATGCGGCTCTTTTCCGGTGAATGTCCGGTGTCTGAGTGCCGCCTAACTGTGCATCATTTCCACAGGTTTTTAATTTTAGATATCCAGCGATCTTTCTTAGAGCTTCACCTAGAGTCACATGTGTCCGATTAGTATAACACAGTCTTTGGTAGGAAAAGAAAGTACTGTGGCAGAAACTGTAAACTGGGCTATACTCTGTTACTACCAGTAAATTTCTGAATGATCTTGATACGGGCAGAGACTTTCTACTAAGGAAGAACTTACGGAACTATACTACACACAGGACGCGGTACACGGGTACCGGGTGCTGTGTGGATTGGACTGGGCAGGTTTTTAGGTTAGTGGGTGTTGTAGAAGTACAGAAAGGGCTTCAGTCTCAAAGGGGGCAGGACGAATGTAGGAGGAGGGAAGACACAGGAACAACGAGTATTGTCGTTGTAAACTGTCATAGCTGTGTCGGGAAAGAACCAGAGCTCCAAGCACTAATAGACAGCACTCAGGGTCAAATCTTCGTGGGTACCAAAAGGAGGAGATAAATTGAGCCGAAATTTTTACAAAGGACCTAACGACGTCCAGAAAACATACATGAAATATATTTGGTGGTGGCGGGTTAGTTGCTGTTAGAAGCAGTTTCACATGTACCGGAATTATAGTAGGTGGCTCTTGTGAGTTAGTATGGCAGAGGTTAAACTTAACAACAGGAATAAATTCGTCTTCTTTGGTTCCTTTTACCGACCCGAATCAAATGATTCAGTTGCTTAACGGTTCACAGAAAACTTGAGTATCATATTAAATGAGTACCCCGCTTATACCATTATAGTTAGTGATGACTTCAACATACTCTCGTTATGTTAGAGAAAATACATGTTCAAAGCCGGTGGTCGGTATAAAATTTTGGCAGCAATTTTACTAATTCTTTCTCCAGAATTTTTTTTAGCAGTTGCTTCAGAAGCCCATACGCAGAGTAAATGTTTCCGGAAACGTACTTGATCTCTTAGCAGCAAAAATCCTGAGCAAATAGGGAGTATTATAACAGGTACAAGGATTAGTAACCATTAGGTTGTTGCGACGAGACTGAACACCGCAACATCTAAACCCACCAACAGTAAACGAAAGATATATGTTTTAAAAAGAAGCAGAGAACAATTCACTTGACGACCCTGCTAAGAGATAGTCCCGACTCATTCCAAACTATGTAAGTGTAGACGAAATGTGGCTTAATTTCAAAGAAATAGCATCTGAGTCTATTGAGAGATTAGCCTGCTGGGGTGGCCGAGCGGTTTTAGGCGCTACAGTCTGGAACCGCGCGACCACTGCGATCGCAGGTTCGAATCCTGCCTCGGGCATGGATGTGTGTGATGTCCTTAGGTTAGTTAGGTTTAAGTAGTTCGAAGTTCTAGGGGCCTGATGACCTCAGATGTTAAAGTGCTCAGAGCCATTTTCACTGAGAGGTTTATACGCAATAAAGTATTAAAAGAGATCTGATCTCTCATGATACACAAACAGGCCAGAACACTTGCAGATGCAACGCAAAAAACATACAAATTTAAGATAAGACAAAATCTCCAAGATCAGCGATGTTTTACTGAAGCTCGAAACTTGGGGCGGACTTCAATGGGAGGTGCTTTCGATAGCTTCCACAACGAAACTGTTTCGATACATGACATGAAATCAAAAGAGATTAAGAATTTCTGTCCGTACGAGGGGCGCTCAATAAATAACATTTTCTCTCGATCAATTTCGGGTGAATAAATCAGGAATTTGTTGTGGGGCATCGTGGAATAGTCCCACTTCAGTCCCTGCAGTTTCATGAAGTTCCGATAGATGACAGCGCAGTACGTAGCCTTCAAAATGGTGTCTGTAACGGAGGATTGTTCCAAGCAGAGCTGTCATTGAGTTTCTCTTGGTGCAAAACCAGAGCGTCACATACATTCGTAGGTGCTGTCATCATCGCTACAAGGTTGCGCAAACGTGTCTGATCTCCCGCCTGCCGGCCAGATGCTCACAACAGTGACACCTACAATGTTGTCATTGCCACAAAAATGAAAAGGAACTTCGTATTCTCCACAACAACACAAGCCATCACAGAAATCTGCGCACCCGAGATGAGCTCAGAACACTTCATTGGACTGTTCTTCTTCATCCACCCTACTGCTCGGATCTCGCACCTTCAGACTTCCGATGAAGGATGCAATCCGCGGGAAGCAGTACGTGGATGATGAATTTATTGATGCAGCAGGACGTTGGCTCCGACGTCAATTAGTGGAGTGGTGCTATGTGGGCATACAGACCCTCCGAGTAAGGTGGCGTAAGGCCGTCGCATTGAACGGAGATTATGTAGTCAAAATAATTAGGAATAATAAGGTGTTTTGAAATCCTGAATAAAGCCAACTTGCTTGCTGAAAAATGTGTTGTAGTAATTATTGAACGCCCTTCGTATGTAAAGTAGACCAATGGCAAGAAACAATCAATACGTTCACTGTGCAATACCAGTGGTAATATTACCAATGACAGTGCCACTAAAGCGGAGTTATCCCTAATTCCTTCACCAAAGAAGACGAAGTGGATAATCCAGAATTCTAATCTAGATGAACTGCCAACATGAGTACCTTAGAAGTAGATGTCCTCAGTGTAGAGAAACAGCTTAAATCTCTTAACAATAGCACGTCTTCCGGCCAAGATACGATATCAGTAACGTTCCTCTGAGAGTATGCTGATACAATAGATCCATAATTAACTATGACACTCGTATAACCGTTCGCTCGACGAAAGATCCGTACCAAAAAAATGGAAAGTTGCACAGGTCACACCAGTACACAAAAAGGAAATAGGGGTAATCCGATAAATCACAGATCCACATCACTGCCGTCGATTTGCAGTAGGACTCTGGAACAAATGCTGTGTTCGGACATTATGAGTTGCCTCGAAGAAAACGGTCTGTTGATAGATAGTCAATACGGATTCAGAAAATATCGTTCTTGTTAAGCACAACTAGCTCTTTATTCACACGATGTAGTGAAAGCCATCGACAACAGCTCACAAATTGTTTCCACATTTCTAGATTTCCAGAAGGCTTTTCACACCTTTCCTCACAAGAGAGCTTTAAACAAATTGGGTTCCTATGGGATATCCACTTTAGTCGTGAAACTGCTTTCGTGATTTCCTGCTAGAAAGGCCACAGTACTTAGTAATGGACCGAAGATCATCTAATTAAACAGAAGTAATAAAGTGATATCTGTGATTCCCCAAGGAAGTGTTATTGGCCTAATCTATTTTTAAAAACATTGGTATATTCTTAGCAGCTGTTTTAGACTGTTTGCAGATGATGCTGTCATTTACCGTCTGGTAATGTCGTTAGAATCAAAACCAATTGCAAAATAACTAAGTCGCGAATCTGTGCTAAAAGTTGCGGTTGTCTCGCAATAAGGGAAGTGTGAGGTCATTCACATGAGCATGAAACGAATTCGGGTACACGATGAATTACACGAATCTCAAGGCTGTAAGTTCATCTAAACACCTAGGAAGTACAGTTACTTACAACTTAAATTGGAATTGTCACACAGATAATGCTGTGGTGAAGCCAAACGAAAAAAAGCGTTTTACGCTACGCTAATTTGTTCTCTGCTAAGAGTACTGTTGTGCTGTGTGGGGTCACTACCAGAGAGGATTGACATAGGACATCAAAAAAGTTCAAAGAAAGTTATCACGTTTTGTAATATCGCGAAACAGTGGAGAGAGTGTCAGGTATATGAAAAAGCTAATTGAGGTGGCAATCATTAAATCAAAGGTGTTTTTCGCTACAGCGAGATCTTTCTACTAAATTTAAAACATAAACTTTATACTCTGAATGCAAAACATTGTATTGTCACCGAGCTCTTTGCGATGTTCCCAACCGTACACTCGATTATTTCCTGACTCCGTCATTTTGAATGCCATGTCATTCGACTTTCAGCCGCACAGTTACAGTACAGTACTGAACAATTAAACCATAAATGCAATATTCGGTTCTAATACCTATGTGCTGTAGCTACTGTGCTTGTTGGGAGATTGTGATTAAACCTCTCCAGCATTTCCTCTTCAAGCTCTGTTATGCGGACACATACTCTCGAAGCTGCATATTTGGCCGTTCTCTGATTTGCGCGGCAGCTCTTGCAATAAACACTAGACTAATTATCTCGCAACCAGGGATATAATTCTATTGAGAGTTCTTGACACCGTACAACGCAGCTCGTAGTGCTTTTGTGCGTTCTGCATGTACTGTTTTCACCATCCCATCTGTACAACATAGAATGATCTTGCTTTACACTGGCTTTGCAGATCCATATCCATATCCAGATCTAGACAGTGCTGTCTTTTCTGCAATGTCTTGGAATTTTTTCAATTCTTTTGTCATCATTCTTCCCACTGTGTTGATGCGGCTCACCGCGACGTCGTCTCCTGCCTCAGACCAGCAGTGGCACTCAGCGTGCTGAACTACACTGGCGGAAAAAAAATCACAACACCAAGAAAGAGTTCTGCGACATAAATGAAAGTTGGTAGCCGTGTTTCTACACCTGAAATGATGTCTGTTCCAATTTCGTGCCATTCCATAAGCGTGACACTCTTAGCGCTGCTTTGAGGAAGCAAATCAGGTTTGCTTTAAATACACGCTGTAACAGTCGTTACCCTTGTGGCTGTGCCTGATGACCCGTTAAGGCGACAAAGACGCCATTATCATCACCTCACTGAGTTTGAACGAGGTCGTGTCATAAGGCTGCGAGAGGAAGAATGTTCTTTCTGCGATATCCCAGGAGGATCTCGTAGGGCTGTAGCCACTGTACATGACTGCTGGCAGCAGTGATCACAGGAATGTACGGTCACTAGGAGACTGGGCTCCAAACGGCCACCGAGAGGGAAGATCATTGTGTTCAGCGTATGGCTCTGACGCATGGTACACCGTCTGCAGCAGCAGTATGAACAGTAGTTAGCACCACATGACACAACGAACTGCTACAAGCCGGTTACTTTAAGAACAGTTCCGAGCCAGTCGACCTATAGCGTGCATTCCGCTGACCCCAAACCACCGCCATTTGTGACTTCAGTGGTGTCAAACGAGAGCTAATTGGAGGACAGGGTGGAGATCTGCTGTGTTTTCTGATGAAAGCTGGTCCTGCCTCCGTGTCAGTGATCGCCTGCAACCAACCTGTCTGTGTGCTAGACACACTGCACCTACAGCTGGAGTTATGGTATGCGGTACGATTTCGTTTGACAGCAGGAGTACTCCCGTAGTTATTTCACCCCGCTTTTCTATGGGGACGTTTCCGTGTGTTCGGTCAGTCTGGAGTCCAGACAGTGAACACAAACACCACCACTTGACGAAGGCCATTGAGTAATCACTGAAAATAATAACAGAAGATCCACAAATATAATGTCTAGGTGGAACGACTTCGTTGGGCATCAAAGCTGCAGACTTCAAACAAAGAATCAAGCCTAGAGAGAATATACTTACGCGTCATTCCTACACTCAAGGTCTGGCTGCTTCCAATTACAGCTTCATTCACACCGTAGAGCGTCAGTTGGAGGGGAACATCAGAGCGTTAATCACGAGTTGGGATCATAGGTTCATCATAAATTCCTGTCTGTTTCTATGAAGTTCCACGAAAGAGGTAGACTATTTCAGAAAATACCAGCGCCAAGAAAGATATAAGACACTGGAATGAAATGTATAACACCGATTAAATCCATGTCAGTACTTAAATGGTTAGGATGAACAGCCTAAATGGTTAAGAAGTCTTTGAGAATTCCTAATGGCGTGTGGGATTGTTACGTGTGGGGTTGTTAGTACCCCCATCGGGCGCCTTCCCAGGTGGCGGATAGGGGAATGCCTCCTAGATATAGGTGGTACTGGGGAAATCAAATACCCAGGGCGGACCAAAAACTAACGAAATGTAGCGTCTGAACTCCTAGAGGAGCGGCTACAAACAGCCTCTGTTCTCCATGTTAGGAGCGGCTGAACACACACTCGGGAACTTACAATCCCAGTTTTAACCTTGGAATGGCCTAAAAAGCCATCTCCCCCCTGAATTTCAAACAACTATGCATGATGTCAATTTCTCTAGATAGAACTACTCCAGGAGGTAACCAATCCTTCGCCGCTAACAGCAGCGCAATCAGGCCTAAGGATTCTGGAGAGCCTGAAGCACCATGTCGTTCAAGAAATTCAAAATCCTCTAAACTGAAGAAAAACAACGTACATTTCTTTGGAACCTTAAATATTAACTCGCTCTTGAAGCCGGGAAAACTGAAGCAGCTCACCAAAGTCTTGAAGGTATATAAAATCCAAATATGTGCGCTGCAGGAAACCAGATTTACAGATGAAGATTTAATGGATTATGAAGGATACAGGATATTTAAAGGTAAGAAAGGCTGGAACCCATGTGGAAGAGGCCTTCCCCACCTTGGAACAGGCTTCATCGTGAAATCTAACTGGGTAAACCCAATAACCGACTTCCAGTCACCTAATGAACGCTTGTCTTTTCTCACATTCCGCGCCCTAAATAAAACCTATAAACTTATTAATTACCACGCACCCATCAACAATGACAATAAGAAAAACCCTCAGAAAGTAGATACATATTGGGAATCTCTAGACCACGAACTTTCTAAAATCCCAACATCAAATGTGAAAATACTGTTTGGGGACTTCAATGCACAAATAGGCCAAGAAAAAAAATACAAAAAAACAGTAGGAAACTACCCGGCTCACAAAAGGACAAACAGAAATGGAGAAAGATTAATAGAACTATGCAAGGTTCGTAACTTAAAATTAATGTCTACAAATTTCAAAAAACCTCCTAAGAAACAGAAAACATGGAAATCACCAAACACAAGTATTGGAGAGTTCCAGATAGATCACATAGCCATCACACACTATAATCAAAAAGAAATAATGAATGTGAGAGTTCGGAAAGGGGCAAACATTGTAACTGACCACTACTTAAAGACAATCAAATTAAATTTCATACCACAAAGAAAGAAACAAGTACAAAACAGGAAAACTCAAAAGATAGACGCAAACATCTTGAAAGAGAAAAGAGAAGAATTCTGTCAAAACATAGTTATATGTTCGGATAAATGGGAAGATATAAAAGAAGGAATGATAAGATCTGCTCAAGAAGTCGCAAAAATGAAAAAGAGAAAGAAACACGAATGGTGGGATGAGATATGTGAGGAAGCAATAGAACAAAGGATGAAGGCATGGAAGAAATGGCACTCAACCAAAAGTGATAAGGACTACCTGAAGTTCAAACAGCAAAGATCTTCTACAGCAAAACTCATTAGATCAGTAAAAAGACTATTTGAAAAGAACCAACTTACACAGATGGATAACGATTTTAAGAGAAACAATAACAGATCCTTTCACAGCACATTCAGACAGAGACTACAAAAATATGTAGCACCAAATCTGTGTTTTAAAGATACCAGTGGAAAACTGGCAATGAATAATGAAGAAAATTGTGAAATATTAGCAAAATATTTTGAACAACTCCTGAACTGTCAGGAACCTATTGAAAAATTACCAGCCAACACCCCAAACACAGTAAACAATAATTCTGAACCCACATGCCTCATAGAAATCAGAGAAATCATTAAAAACCTTAAGAACAATAAAGCACCAGGGGAAGACATGATAATTGCAGAAATGTGGAAAAGTGTGGATAATACAACTCAAGAAAAACTACTGGGAATAATAAGTGAGATTTGGAGAACGGAACGTATACCGGAAGAATGGAAAACTGCATTAATCCACCCCATCTTCAAGAAAGGGGATAAAACCGATGCAAATAACTACAGAGGGACATCTTTACTGCCGGTAACGTATAAAATTCTATCTAAGGCCCTACAAAACAGATTGGAGAAACAACTTGATCAAGAAATTGGTGAATACCAAGCAGGCTTTAGGAAGGGAAGATCTTGTGTGGAGCAAATTTTAAACTTGAAGTTAATTATTAAATATAGACGATTAAGAGGAAAAGACATCTTTATCACGTTTGTTGACTGCAAGAAGGCGTACGACTCCGTTGACAGAACAACCTTGGTTAACATCCTTAGTGAGTTTGGAGCAGTCAAGAAAACAGTCGCAATCGTCAAAGAAACACGGCTACCTATGCAAAAGTAAAGTTCCGTGGTGAGGTATCCAGACACATTCAAAATCAGAACAGGATTAAGACAAGGAGATGGGTTGTCACCTACCCTATTCAACTGTGTGTTAGAAAAAGTTATTAGAGAGTGGAGGAAGAAAACGACTGAAGAAGGAATACAAAAAATCAGATTAGGAAGAATAAAGGATGGATTAGAAGTAGATTGCCTCGATTTTGCTGATGACTTAGCGATTCTGGCAGGAAGTTTGGAAGAAGCAGCCAAACAGATCAATATTCTGAATGAAACAGCAGAAAAATCAGGACTGAAAATCTCCTTTGAAAAGACAGAGTACCTAACCAATGTAAAAGAGGCACCGAACAATATGATTACAAAGTATGGCCAGATAAAGAAGGTTTCTAATTTCAAATATTTAGAGGAAATCATCCAGCCCAATGCTTCAGATAAAGAAGGAAATAAAACAAGAACAAGAAAAATGGAAATGGCATTCCAGCTAACAAAGAATGTGTACAACAAGAAGTCAGTATCAATTAACGCAAAAATAAGGCACTACAACACTGTGATTAAGCCAGAGTGTCTGTATGCATCTGAATGTTTAGCAATGAACACTAACAAGGAAATGGAAGCTATAGCAAAAAAGGTGCGAAAAATCATTAGAAGAGTACTTGGGCCGAGGTTTGAGAATGGGACTTGGGAGCTTAGAAGTACACTCCTGGAAATTGAAATAAGAAGACCGTGAATTCATTGTCCCAGGAAGGGCAAACTTTATTGACACATTCCTGGGGTCAGATACATCACATGATCACACTGACAGAACCACAGGCACATAGACACAGGCAACAGAGCATGCACAATGTCGGCACTAGTACAGTGTATATCCACCTTTCGCAGCAATGCAGGCTGCTATTCTCCCATGGAGACGATCGTAGAGATGCTGGATGTAGTCCTGTGGAACGGCTTGCCATGCCATTTCCACCTGGCGCCTCAGTTGGACCAGCGTTCGTGCTGGACGTGCAGACCGCGTGAGACGACGCTTCATCCAGTCCCAAACATGCTCAATGGGGGACAGATCCGGAGATCTTGCTGGCCGGGGTAGTTGACTTACACCTTCTAGAGCACGTTGGGTGGCACGGGATACATGCGGACGTGCATTGTCCTGTTGGAACAGCAAGTTCCCTTGCCGGTCTAGGAATGGTAGAACGATGGGTTCGATGACGGTTTGGATGTACCGTGTCCCCTCGACGATCACCAGTGGTGTACGGCTAGTGTAGGAGATCGCTCCCCACACCATGATGCCGGGTGTTGGCCCTGTGTGCCTCGGTCGTATGCAGTCCTGATTGTGGCGCTCACCTGCACGGCGCCAAACACGCATACGACCATCATTGGCACCAAGGCAGAAGCGACTCTCATCGTTGAAGACGACACGTCTCCATTCGTCCCTCCATTCACGCCTGTCGCGACACCACTGGAGGCGGGCTGCACGATGTTGGGGCGTGAGCGGAAGACGGCCTAACGGTGTGCGGGACCGTAGCCCGGCTTCATGGAGACGGTTGCGAATGGTCCTCGCCGATGCCCCAGGAGCAACAGTGTCCCTAATTTGCTGGGACGTGGCGGTGCGGTCCCCTACGGCACTGCGTAGGATCCTGCGGTCTTGGCGTGCATCCGTGCGTCGCTGCGGTCCGGTCCCAGGTCGACGGGCACGTGCACCTTCCGCCGACCACTGGCGACAACATCGATGTACTGTGGAGACCTCACGCCCCACGTGTTGAGCAATTCGGCGGTACGTCCACCCGGCCTCCCACATGCCCACTATACGCCCTCGCTCAAAGTCCGTCAACTGCACATACGGTTCACGTCCACGCTGTCGCGGCATGCTACCAGTGTTAAAGACTGCGATGGAGCTCCGTATGCCACGGCAAACTGGCTGACACTGACGGCGGCGGTGCACAAATGCTGCGCAGCTAGCGCCATTCGACGGCCAACACCGCGGTTCCTGGTGTGTCCGCTGTGCCGTGTGTGTGATCATTGCTTGTACAGCCCTCTCGCAGTGTCCGGAGTAAGTATTGTGGGTCTGACACACCGGTGTCAATGTGTTTTTTTCCATTTCCAGGAGTGTAATAGAGAAGTGTATGACAAAATTGAGAAAGTGGGAGATACTATGAGGAAGAGAACAGTAAGCTTTTACGCCCATTTGAAAAGAATGAATGATGAAAGGCTGACAAAGAAAATATTCATGTTTTTTGACAAGAACCCCAGAACCCAAATTACCTGGTTCAAAGAAGTCAAAGCAGACTTAGAGGAGATGGGTATAGGAGAAGATGATATAACCAACAGAGACTTAATGAGAGACAAAATTCAACATTTTGAAGGATTTGAAGGGAAGAAGAGAAGAACTGGAGGAACAGTGTGGACAGAAGACCGAAGGGAGCAGCACAGAGAGAGGATGAAGACATATTGGCAGAAGAGAAAAGAGGAGGATCGCGATAGGAGAAATGTACATTGAAAAATAGTTGTTTAACGCGGTCCCTAGACGGCCAAAATCGGAATAAAAAAATGGCGTAAAGACTATGTACTGCGATTAAAACGTAACGAAGGTCACGCGTTCGCTATATAAGCGGGCAGTGCACGCCAGCGGAGTCATTCCGCTGTGAGTTCCATCTGCAACAGCACTGAAGCACTATGCTTCGTCGACGTGTGCATCGCCATCGCCGCCACCGCATGTCAGTTTACAAACACATAATTAGCTTGGAAAATAAACTTGGAGCAAATGGCACTGCACAATCTATTATACGTAATGGACCAATTTTTTTTTCGTGGATGTCGAGTAAATTTTACACTCGATGTTACGACTGGAGCAGCTGGCAGTGGGTGGTTTACACTCGCAATTGTCCGCTGTGAAAACGCATCGCTACCTGGACTAGAATCTTTTGCCGACCGAGATGTCATCGCCTACAAGACTTGGCACTGTGGAATCGACCCGAAGACGCAAAGTAGACCTAGTTTTGTTTATAGTAATATGCCTTTTACTCTGTATACCCGCTCTTGTAGAAAAGTTTCTAATGATGGGTTCAGACAACACTGATAAGTTCGTGGGGAATCTCGTTTCTCTAGGATTCTATGGAAATCACTCTCATCAAAAGTGATTACTGGTGAACGAACAAACTGAAGAACAGCTTTCCCGGATGTGTCACACAGATGACGTGTGTGATGAACAATGGGACAAAGGAAGTACCGATATCCGTCATTCTTCAGAGTAGGTATGCGTATTCCTCGACACATGTGATGATTGTCCATCAGTTATTAGCTCTAGCTGTAATATCTCCTTGATAGAACTTGTCCTCAACACGCAGACATGGAGATCCCATCCTGTATTCTTGTATCACACTTGGTGTTTGTCTGCAGTGTCGATAAACGTTGCAATCCGTGACATCGTGGTTGTACATAATACATCGCTCTGTGACGATATGAAATTAGGTCTCGTGCAAAAACAAAAAAAAAAATGAATTTTAGTTGGCCATTGACAATGTTGACGTTGACTTGCTTATTATAATTGGAGCCATTTGTAAAGAAGATAATTGGAGACGGAGAGAAGGCTCGGGTTAGGGAAGGATCAGCAAGGAAACGAGCCACGTCCACTTCAAAGTTATCATCCCGGCATTTGATTTGCCATAAGAGAATTAAGAAAACCACTGACGTCGAACATCTGGATAATCGGGCTGTCATTTGAACCACCAAAAGAAATCCAGTGCCTTACCACTGCGCCACCTCACATGGTGAAGCAGTTTGTGAATGTCGGTTAATATATGCCAGCTTGACAGTATGCATGCCGATAGAGTGCACTACAGATGCCACTGAACCGTCGACGAAGACAAGGTCAGCTAGACAGTCGAGCTATTAATGCAAACGAAGCTAAACAAATGATTAAGGCCAAGTGGATATCATGGCTCCCACCCCAATTTGTTGTCAATGTGTGGTGCACTAGCAGATCGGCGCAGCGTATTGTTGTATTTTTAACCATTAGTTCTATAAACACTACCATCCTGGATGCCCTGTACGATCCTCGATGCGCTTCTTTTATGGACGAGCGTGTCTGAAATCCCCGTCCCACCACCCAGACTTAAGTTTCCTTTGTTTCTTGAAATTGATTCAGGTAAATGCCACGATGGTTCCCCGTCCTTGTCCTACTCGAGCTTGTGCTCCATCCCTTATGGCCTTGTCATCGACGATGCGTTAATCCTTAACAGTCTCTCCTTACTATACAAGCCATGAGTCGCGGCATAACAATCCAATTTGCAGGATACCTATCAGTCATTCCCGGTGGTATTCACATTCTTATACTGCGGCATTTGACTTCGATGAAACATGTTGGCAGTTGTTTTCACATTTTCGATTCATACGACGATTCTGCAGTGTATGAACTTCACAAAATCATAAGTGCTTCGGCCACACAAGGAAGACCTCTGTTGAGTTTACTTGTCCGCAATTCATCTGTAATCTTCATCACATATTGCTAAAACACTGTTTTGCAAATCTTCGGATACTGATTCGGTGGAGCCATATCTTCTGAGTGATGAAACTTTTACAGTTTTAATATATTTTCAAAATCCGGTCTATGAATTACGTCCGTTAAAACTAAATGGAAATTTTGTTAAACTATTTAGTTCCGTAGACAAATAATATACCCTTTTTCCTGATGAAAAAGTCAAATTAATCAAAATGCCTTGATAGAACCCGTGTATTTTCACGCAGTTTGAAGTAATAGTTATGAAGCCGATGCAGTCACAATTAGAAACACGTGGAATAATTTTACCCTAAGGTAAAAGCAGTGACTATCGTGATTCTGTTATGGGGTAAACTGACAACAGCTGCAACATCTGAATGTCAATATTCAGTTGGAAAATACCTCACATAGAAATAAATTGACCCCAACTCTTTTCCTGGTTTCATTTGTCAGTGCGGAGTGTGAACATGCGTAGCAGCCGACGAAGTAGCGCAAGAGTATCATGTTGGCGTCATGTAGCTTCTTATCGCAGTAATCAAGAATTGGAAATATGAGTGTTTGTACAAGTTTGTTGTACAGATCAAGAGGAAAGAGCTTTTTGTGTTTTTGTAGGGCATGCAGAGATGCTGATGCCTTCTTGCACATTGCAGTCACGTGCGCAGTCCAATTGAGATTTTCAGCTATTATTACTCGTAGAGTCTTTGCTGAAGGAGAGAAGTTGATGTTTGTCCCATTTAGGGTTAGAGATGGTATGGAATCCCCAATATCTTGGGCTAATGAGCCTACAATGACCAACCGGTACCGATTAGGGGGGAAGGGGGGAGGAGGAGATGGCCAGAGAGAGGGGGCGGAGATAATGGACTGAGGGAGAGGGGAAAAGGAGACTAGGATGTACATCAAATTCCATACCTATTTAGCAACTGCAAAGCATTTATGAGTTCGCCAATACAGTATAAAAAACTATGAATCTCAATAACTGTTCAGATTTTCGTCAATATTCATACACAAAACTGTTGGTATTATTAATTGTTGGTATTATTCTTTTTGTTGCATGTAAATAAAAAGACTATTTTCTTTGTTTAAGATAAAGGAGGGTAAATGTGCAGAGAACTGCCTATTTTAATTCTTTGAAAAACGTAGCCAATAACTTCTTCAGCTGTCGTCCCTCGAAGACGATTAATTATAGCAGTTCTGTCATGTACTTGCAAAATGTATGGATGTGTGTTAAGTGGAATACCGTTAAAATGTGTAAGGAGTAGGAGTGGATCCAAAATTGAACCTATCGCAAGTCCATTTGTGACATTTTTGTTTCTTGATGGGGGAATATTCTCCATTTCCAGAATGATTTAACATTTTTCATTATTTTTGTTAAATATGACGTAAAACAGTGCGCTGAATCAAGTCGCAAACGTACGATATTTTTGGGTCGCCTTCATTTATTGATTTAGCATCTGTAAATACGTTTCGTATCCTAGGAAATGTGAAAAACGCTTGTAAAAGTTTTCTTATATGCATATCGAACTTGCGGCGCAGATGCCATAAATTCGGAATGCAGTACAACGGTGTTCGAGAATTGTCATGGCGAGGTACTACCTGTCACTGCGCAGTCCAGAGAAGTTACAGCTTACCGCCAGAGCTGGCCGCTGATATGCAACCGGCGGCCGTCATCGACAATATTAGAACAACTGTTAAAAGGAACAGTAGCGCTCTTCATTTGTCCAAATTAATAGTTACAATGGTTTTAACATGGTCCAGATATGCAGTACCATTTCAGCCGATCTACTGTTAGGTTCGAGTCTTGAAGGTAGACAGACTTGGTAAAGTTCATTGTCGGGAGCGAGCTATTGGACTACCGATGGCATTTATCGCTTAACACATCCTTCCAAAATAAATTTTTGGAGGAAAAGGTTTATATTTTCATGATTAAAAGAGTTAGGATTCAGATAACGATTCGTATGGTAGAGGGAGATCTTCTGCAAAGAGTTGATTTTTAACACGCATGAGTAATTATTTATTGTTATAATAGTATATTTAAGAGCTGTAAGGACAAGAGGTATTGATTAATGTTTAAGACTGTGAGTCATAGCTGACTGGTATCCGTATCCTTCCGTGAAGTATTGCTAGAGATTCAGACAGTGTACTCTATGGTAACTGAGTTGTTGCTATTTTTTGGTTGTGTGTAGGTGGAATTTTCGCCTTGAGCGAGGTAAGGTCTGAAGCGCACTGTGATGTAGGTGACACACTCCTGCATTGGATAATGGAAACTTATCTTTTGTTTAAAATGAAAATTCGCCAGTGAGTCTGAGGAGATCATCCCTGAAATAATAAAAGAGTGGCCACTCTTATTAAGGAACCATTATGAAGGCTTTCGTACAGCAAAACTATTTCTTCTGGTTTTCTATTGTCAAGTGACCGTTCCAATAAGAGATTTATAGTGGGTTGCCTATCGTGAACACCTGAAGAGGGTTTGATTTTGATGAAATTGTCAATTGTATGGACCAACGTGGTGGTGGCACATAGATTTTCTTTTTCTGTTACAGTCCATTAGTGGGAACTAAGAGAATTTGCTGGCCTTATATACTTGCGACGTATTGGCTGTACCTGCTATTAAGGATAAAAGAAAAACAATAAAAATTCAGAATTTAAACTAGTATTGGCTTCGTGACATTATTAAAATAGATTACCCTTCACTGCCTTCAATTCAAGATTAAAGATAAATTAGAAATATAAGTTCCGAAGTTTTTCTTTATCAAAGCAAATATTCTTAATATGCTGTAGGTAGTCGTAACAGCAATCAGAATTCAAAGATATATCCTGTTAAGGTTATAAATATTACAAAGTTAATTGTATTTTGTAAGAGATGACAAGGAAAAAAAGAAATCAGATTTGTCGTAAAAGAAGAACAAAGAAAGCTAGAGTGTGTAGTAAAACATATCACTGAAGTGACTCACAGTTAAATCTCTGTGAGGCAGTGATAAATTTTACTGGACATAAGAAAGTAATTTTCTTGACAGAAATATTATTGATAAAAGTTTAAGTAAGTAGTTGCGCTACTGCTACTGATTTAATATCATTGCGAAAAAGGTTGGTTGGTTGGTTGGTTTCGGGGAAGGAGACCAGACAGCGAGGTCATCGGTCTCATCGGATTAGGGAAGGATGGGGAAGGAATTCGGCCGTGCCCTTTCAGAGGAACCATCCCGGCATTTGCCTGGAGTGATTTAGGGAAATCACGGAAAACCTAAATCAGGATGGCCGGACGCGGGATTGAACCGCGAAAAAGGTGTTACTATTAATATGGATATTTTTTTTTTCAACTGTTGTAGTCGGAATACATTTTTGGACAGTAATCTATAACAAGTCTGCGCTTATAGTCTGCGCTGTGCACTAAATTTAAAAGCATTTAAATGATCTTTCACAGTAAAATAAATCTAGGTAGACCTGTGAAACAATTTATTGACAGATAATTTCTTTTAATTGTATTTATATAAAAATAGAGTGGACTGTACTTACTACCACACACTATCATCACATTCGGATGATTCACTAATACGTATAAGCTATCAACAAAGAACGAAGGAGTATCTGTGACAGTATAATAAATCAAATGCGTTGAAACTATAACTGCTTTCATGTACACTTATAATTTTGTACTGGTGGAAAACCCAGATTCAGGACTGAGCGAGGTGGCGCAGTGGTTAGCACACTGGACTCGCATTCGGGAGGACGACGGTTCAATCCCGCGTCCGGCCATCCTCATTTAGGTTATCCGTGATTTCCCTAAATCGCTCCAGGCAAATGCCGTGATGGTTCCTTTGAAAGGGCGCGGCTGACTTCCTTCCCTGTCCTTCCCCAATCCGATGAGACCAATGACCTCGCTGTTTGGTCTCTTCCCTGAAACAATCCAATCCAAATCCCAGATTCAGGTTGCAACTTTATGGAAGAGATGCAATAATTGTTGCTCTTCTTCCTGATTCCTTATGGATAAATATTCGATGAATGATGAATGGGAAAGCTATAATCTGTAACGTTAACCACTACTGGCAATTAAAATTGCTACACCAAGAAGAAATGCAGATGATAAACGGGTATTCATTGGACAGATTTATTATACTAGAACTCACATGTGATTACATTTTCACGCAATTTGGGTGCATAGATCCTGAGAAATCAGTACGCAGAACAACCACCTCTGGCCGTAATAATGGCCTTTACACGCCTGGGCATTGAGTCAAACAGAGCTTGGATGGCGTGTACAGGTACAGCTGCCCATGCAGCTTCAACACGATACCACAGTTCATCAAGAGTAGTGACTGGCGTATTGTGACGAGCCAGTTGCTCGGCCGCCATTGACCAGACGTTTTCAGTTGGTGAGAGATCTTGAGAATGTGCTGGCCAGGGCAGCAGTCGAACATTTTCTTTATCCAGCAAGGCCCGTACAGGACCTGCAACATGCAGTCGTGCAGTATCCTGTTGAAATGTAGGGTTCGAATGAAGGGTAGAGCCACGGGTCGTAACACATCTGAAATGTAACGTCCACTGTTCAAAGTGCCGTCAGTGCGAACAAGAGGTGACCGAGACGTGTAACCAATGGCACCCCATACCATCACGCCGGGTGATAGGCCAGTATGGCGATGACGAATACACGCTTCCAATGTGCGTTCACCGCGATGTCGCCAAACATGGATGCGACCATCATGATGCTGTAAACAGAACCTGGATTCATCCGAAAAAATGACGTTTTGCCATTCGTGCACCCAGATTCGTCGTTGAGTACACCATCGCAGGCGCTCCTGTCTGTGACGCAGCGTCAAGGGTAACCGCAGCCATGGTCTCCGAGCTGATAGCCCATCCTGCTGCAAACGTCGTCGAACTGTTCGTGCAGATGGTTGTTGTCTTGCAAACGTCCCCATCTGTTGACTCAGGGATCGAGACGTGGCTGCACGATCTGTTACAGTTACGCGGATAAGATACCTGTAATCTCGACTGCTAGTGATAAGAGGCCGTTGGGATCTAGCACGGCGTTCCGTATTACCCTCCTGAACCCACCGATTCCATATTCTGCTAACAGTCATTGGATCTCGACCAACGCGAGCAGCAATGTCGCGATACGATAAACCGCAATCGCGATAGGCTACAATCCGACCTTTATCAAAGTCGGAAACGTGATGGTACGCATTTCTCCTCCTTACACGAGGCATCACAACAACGTTTCACCAGGCAACGCCGGTCAACTGCTGTTTGTGTATGAGAAATCGGTTGGAAACTTTCCTCATGTCAGCAAGTTGTAGGTGTCGCCACCGGCGCCAACCTTGTGTGAATGCTCTGAAATGCTAATCATTTGCATATCACAGCATCTTCTTCCTGTCGGTTAAATTTCGCGTCTGTAGCTCGTCATCTTCGTGGTGTAGCAATTTTAATGGCCAATAGTGTAATTTAGTAGCTCGTGCGCCTCCCCATGCATTATCACAAATAACAAACGGTAAAGCACGAAAAACACCATCTACAAGGCCTCCATATTACGTGGCTGACTTTAGTAAGTGTTGGCTACGTTACCGTCCCGCGGCCCACCATTGAATCTGTTGTACTTACCCTAACGAAATTCAGTCGTAAGTCCAATACATGGGGGCAGGTATTAGTGGTGAAATAACGAAATTCCGAGTGCAGATCACTCTCAAAATGAACTGTAGAAAAAATTTTTTAAGTTTAGCTTAAGTCACATAACCCGAAATATTCAGTCCACACTTTGAAAATGTTTTCGAGTGATCGCTTTACCACACATTATTATTACGAACCCACACTACAACCAATTTTCCTAACGCTAAATTTTCCAAGTCCCCAAGTCGAAAACAAATCAGTGTTGACTATCGCCACATGCGAAATTCACAAGCTCATGACCAAGTACTTAAAAATATTTGGATTCACTAGTCATGCGACATACTGCCGAAAGTATGTCCTGTCTCTTTGAGATCACAACGCTGACTGACACTCAAGCACAAAGAGCCCTGCGGGAAAACAGCCACCACATTTAAACCCTTACATAGCCGTAAGTCAAGTCAACACAATTCCGAGTCCTGAAACATATTTAAAACTACACATTTAGTGTTATGTACATGTATTATACAGGTAGTTGCATGTGAACCTCCTCAGCTTTGTAGTGCTGTACAGAAATTTCCTCTAAGTTAAGCAGTTTGATCGCAAATAACGGTTTTTGTCCATGTTAATGCTACTTCTTGCTATGTTACCAAAATATATAATCAGTTAAAACTGATTATAGTCATACATCATATATCACTAATGACGTCTACTTTGTAATGCTTCTGCTAATTCCAATATTTCTGTCGTATTTTCCTTAAGTAAAAATTTAGGTTTTCATGCGCGTTACCAAAAATCTTCTATAATAATTTGATAGTGCTCACTGAGACCTACCCGTTAACACTTTGTGTGAAAAATTCGCTTAAAGCGTTATCGAGATATTAATTTTTAAATGTCATTATATACATAGAGTATGTAACATTAAATAATTCTAAACTACACTTCGTATCAAGGTCGCGTATTTACCTCTGTACTCGTTTTAATTTTGTCATTCTGACCATTTTACTGCCGTCTTTGTCACTATTTCGGTTTATATCTTAGTAGATTTATCCTTCCTTGATATTTGTTCTGGCCAGTCTAGTCAGCCATAGTGGCTACCCTTCCTTGTTTCCGGTCGAATGTCGGGTTTTTACGACACCACAGCCAAAGATAGAGTCTACCTGACTTTTGGTCTAAGATTCTCATGCGCCGAGCGTCTTCCAATCAATACCTCAAAGGGTACCACCATCTATTTGACAGCGCGAGATTCGTGCGACTACTAGGTCACGTCTCTCTCGACCGACCCGCCTGAACCTTCACGATCAATCCATCGTTCATTAAGCATTTGTGTTAGGAACTTGCTTCTTCATCCCCTGAGGCGGGTTCGTGCAAAGCAGTGAGGCTTATTAATTGGAACAGGATACAACGTTTCAAGGTAAGTTGAAACAGTTGCTATGGAATGAGCTATATAGAGAAAGAGAAGCTATTGTCAGTAGTAATTTATCCCATACTAAATTTGTGTCAATATTTGAAAGTAGCTGTCCTAAAACGTTATCCAGAAAATCGATTAGAAAGAGAAACAAGCCATGGATAACTAAGGAAATTAAAATCTTATGAAAGAGGAAGAGGGAAATGTATATAAAGTGCAGAATAAATCGAGAACCAGAATTACGTGCATCCTACAAAAAAAATGTTATATTTTAAGGAAAGTCATTAAAACGGCCAGACATATGCAAATCCTGTAAGAAATTACTAATACAGTATGGAATATTGACAAATGTGAGGCAGGACAACCAGTCACTAAACAGGACACCATAACAGTTAAACTAAACAGCAATGTAGAGACTGATAAATCACTAGTTGCAAGTACTTTTAACAATCAACTTCTAAAGGTAAGAGCAAAATTAAGATTAAATGGTTTAGCTGAAGTAGCAAGAGGATACACTAAAGTCATTCCACAAAACTTTAAGCAACTACATGTGGCTCTTACATCCTTCACTAAAATAAAAGAAAAATCCGAAAATTTTTCAAAAGCAATTTTGCGGGTGAGCCTATTAAATATTTATGGTCTACCTACACGTTTTAATTTTTCTTTGAGGTATTAGTATAAAGTAAGAGATTATGAGCATGAACTGTTGCGGATGGTAACAACCAAGTTCTTGCGAACGAGCTGGACTTTGGCTCTAGAGACTCATCTGCATCTACTCGTACATCTATACAGAGCAGCTCACCCTGCCATGTGTGGTAAAGGCTACTTCTGGTACCATTACCGCCTCGCCCTTCTCCAGTTCTAACTACCGTCAGTAACACTCTTTATCAGTTCGATTATCTCTGGTTTTATAGTCATGTTCATTTAACGAAGGGTGAAAGGTATGAAGCAATACAGGGTGGTTATAATTAAACTTTCGCTGCTTGAGGGTGTCCTTAAAAAAAAAAAAAAGTCCACGTAGGACAATTAAACTTTGTGGAAACATTTGTTAGGACATGCGGAAGAAAAATAATGAATAAACTATTGAAATAAACACATTTTAATGTCCACATGAGAGGGTAGCAGTTGTTAATTGGGTACCATGATTTACGAACGTTGCTCAATGTGACAGCCATCTTCATACACCACAGGCTGGAAACGCACTAAAGGTACCATTTCTCAATAGTTCGCAGTAATTTTCTAATGATGTACCGTGGAATGTTCAGCTGTTGTGACACAGATCACTCACTACTTGAAGTTCACACACTGCACTTAGCATTCTCACCTATAGCAACAGTAGCTTCTTCAACAATGTGTGACACAATTGGCTGTCGGCCTCTGCCCAAATCAGATGTCTCTAAGCACTATGGGACTTAACATATGAGGTCATCAGTCCCCTAGCCTTAGGACTACTTAAACCTAACTGACCTAAGGACAAGACACACATCCATGCCCGAGGCAGGATTCGAACCTGCTACCGTAGCAGCAGCGCGATTCGGGACGGAAGCGCCTAGAACCACTCGGCCACAGCGGCCGACAGGCCTCTGCCAGGAGCGATTCCCAGATTGCCGGTCAATTCGTCCTTCCGAATCATGTTCAACTCGGCGCGGAAAGAAAACCTCTCTGTTTTTCTTTAATGCGTCTTTACTTGCGAAGAGCAGCTGCACTACTGCTGTTGTTTTGATAATCACCTTGTCCAGACCCACGCTGACTGCCTGACTGCATGAAGCTGTAATTCCAACCCAACGTCGCTGTACCAGTAACGGCGCCTTACGGGATCGTACAGGAGATATGACGTCATAAACACAGGTGTGTGAAAAACTACTCCACCATGCATGACGAAATATGTGCACAAATACGTGTGAAATACGTTAAATATATATAAACTCTTGGAGTGGCTTCAAGCCAAGTTGGTACACATATTAGTTAGTCTGGAAAGAAGTACTGTCGGGGTATGAGCCATCAGCCTGCTTTTGGTGTGAAGGTGATATCGTGGAGACAGAAGACGGAGGAAAAGATGGAAGGAAAGGAGGAGGTGGACACAGATAGGGGGGAGATGGAGATGGAAAGTGGGATGGGGAGGGGGAAGTAGACACAGAAAGAGCTGAGAGGAAGAGATGGACAAAGAAAGGAGGAGACAGACAGAGACAGGTGAGGAAGAGATAGGCAGAGGGAGGGGGAATGAGGAGATGAACAGATAGAGGGGAGCAGGAAATGGACAGAGAAGATAAAGATATGGACAGACAGATGTGAGAGGAGGAGAAGGACAGAGAAGGGAAAGAAAATAGATTTATTAACATTAAGTTCGAACAACACACAAGTACTACAGAGATGCTTCGAGAACACAGATGGGAATCCCTGGAGGTAAGGTGACGTTCTTTTCGAGGAATATTAATGAGAAAATTTAGAGAACCGACATTTAAAGATGACTGCAGAATGATTCCACTACCGCAAAGAGATGTTTCGCATAAGGACGACAAAGATAAGATATGAGGAATTAGGGCGCTTATGGAGGCATACAGACTCGTTTTTCCTCACTCTGTCTGTGAGTGTAACAGGAAAGGAAAATGGTTCAAATAGCTCTGAGCACTATGGGACTTAACAGCTGTGGTCATCAGTCCCCTAGAACTTAGAACTACTTAAACCTAACTAACCTAACGACGTCACACACATGCATGCCCGAGGCAGGATTCGAACCTGCGACCGTAGCGGTCGTGCGGCTCCGGACTGTAGCGCCTAGAACCTCTCGGCCAACAGGAAAGGAAATAATTGGTAGCTTTACAGGGTACCCTCCATCACGCAACGTGCAGTAGGTTTCGGAGTACGTATGTAGATGTAGAGGAGATGAGCAGGGAGAGAGGGAGGAGGAGATGGACAGAGAGAGGGTCAGCAGGAGATAGAGACGTTGCGGAGGAGACTGTCAAAGAGAAGGCAAGGAGGGGGTGGAATTAGAGGGGGAGGAGAAGATGGAAAGAGGGGGATGGAACAGGTGGATAGAGAGGCGAGGAGGAGAGAAGGGGTGGGGAGGAAATGGACAAAGAGAGGATTAGGAGGAGATGGACGGAGAGTGGGAGGAGGAGGTGAAGGAGGAGATAAACGGAGATAGGGGGAAGGAGATGGACTTCTAAAAGATTCATACACACCCAGGCAACTCTGGGTACTCAGCTAATGTTAAATGAAGTTTATGGAGAGGGGGCGGTGCTAAATCCCATAGGTCTGCATGTTTCTTTGATTTTTGGAATTTCTTCCTGACTCGATCTGATGCTTGTATTGTCATATTTTTCCTAGTAAATTGTAAGTGCGGATAATTTTTGCAGATTAGTTTCCGCTTTACCATCTCCATTTCACACACATTGGATTACAACTATACAAGTTTTTATAGACTGTCGTGGCATATTTTTTGTATAGTATATTCTACTGGATTAATTTCATACCACTTCTATTTGTTCTGAAAGGTCATCATTCTAGGAGGTTCCATCTATGTTTTGCAGTGCAATATCACATGTTCTGGACGTTATAGTTCACAACAAAAATGGCTCTGATCACTATGGGACTTAACATCTGAGGTGATCAGTCCCCTAGAACTTAGAACTACTTAAATCTAACCAATCTACGGACATCACACACATCCATGCCCGAGGCAGGCTTCGAACCTGCGACCGTAGCAGTCGCGCGGTTCCGGATGAAGCGTCTAGAACCACTCGGCCACCGCGGCCTGCATAGTTCACAACAGTTACATGTTGTTATAACGCTCCCGAAATGTGTGTAGGCCTTATGGATATAGTAATTCACAGCTATAACATGAACTACCTCTCTGCAGGTTCTTATATGGCGCTTCTATGCTGGGCATACGACCAGTGACGCTGGAGTCACAGGCTCCCTTCCAATCTCTTACGCGCCACTGTTTTATTGCAACCTCCGATGGCAAGTGACATACAAACATTTTGCTGAATCCTGTCGAACACGCATTATGGTGCCTGTACAACATATTCAGGTACTCTGCGATGATGTCCTATGGACACATAACCAGAGTAAGGAGAAGGGCAGCACGAATGACCACAAGCTCGTATGTTTGTTTGATACATGGGAGACTGTCACAGAGATGCTGAAAAACTAGCAGACGCTTGTAGAGGCAAACAGTCCTGTGAAAGCCTACTTACAAAGATTCAAGGAGTAGCTTTAAGTGAGAAATCTAGAATATACTGCAACCTCTTTTTCCCGAAGCGATTCTGAAAACAAGAGTAAACCAGTTACGGTGCGTACAGAAGCATCTAATTCGTCATTGATCCCTCGCGCCATACGTCAATGGAACGGGAAGTAGTCCACATAAATTGTACAATGGGAACTACCCTCGCCAATGTACTTCACGACAGTCTTCGGAGCGTGGATGCAGACATAGATCTAAATGATTAGAAACGTATCCTGCGGTCTCCTGATTACACTTACGGGACACCCCTGTGCGCAAGCCTCAGATTATTTCTATAACGCTCCCGACTGAACTGCTGCGCATAATAGGCGCTTACTTTCTGCAAAGACCTACCCTTGTCATAAATCTACAGCTACACTCATGAGCGAAAATGTTATGACCGCCTGCTTAATAGCGTGATTATGCACCTTCGAAACGCCATACAGCTGCAGTTCTGCGAAACATGACTCCGAAAAGTCGTTGATATTCTACCAGAGGTATGTGGCACCATATGGCTACGCAAAGGTCAGCTCATTCTCGTGAACTACGGGCCAGTGGTTTGTGGGCGCAGAGCTGGCGCCCGACAGCTTCTCAGACGTGTTACACAGCCTTCAGATCGGGCGAAGTCATCAAAGTGAGTTGACTGTCATGTTCCTCAAACCAGTGAAGAATCATTTTGAACTTGTGGCACAGACAGTTACCATTTTGGAAGATTCCATCGCTGTAAGGGAAATGTAAACCAAAACATGTTGCAGTTCATCTGTAATAGTGATCATGTAGTCCATAGCTGTAATGGTGCGGTCGATTAACACCACAGGATCCATGGAAACCCAGGTGAATGTCCTCCACAGCACAACACTGACCCCCCCCCCCTCCCCCGGGCCTTCATCCATGTTCTTGGATGATGGCGTATCCGGACACGACCATCGACCTGGTGTAACAAGAATCGTGATTCATCCGAACAGGCGACGAGCATTCAATGATTTTCGGTCCAATCTCGATGATCCCGTGTCCTCTACAATAAAACGCAATTGATGATATCGTTTAGTCACCAGGAGAATGCATAGGATGAGTCTGCTGTGGAGCTCCATATTTATTAACGTGTGCTGAACCGTGTGCTGCGAAATACTTGTACTTCAACCGGCCGTGTCATCAGATCTGCCACAGACCTCTCCCCATTCTGCATTATAGAGTGAGCAAGAACCCGATCTCCACGTGCTGTGATGAGACTGCCATTCAAACGTTTCTCATAGATGCTTGCAACAGTAGCACGCGAACAGCTTCGCCGTTTCCAAGACGCTAGTTTCCAGGCGCCCGGTCATACCAGTCTGCCCTTTGTCAAAGTCGCGTACGTCACTGAATTCCCATGGTTGCGGTTCGTATCGTCACTAAAATGATTCACCGTTCGTCAATGTTCCGCGTATATAGCCTACCTGACAAAAGAAGTAAAGCACCCAGAAGAGATGGTCAGGTGTCAATGTAACTTCATAGGGGCTTGCAATTCACTGTGATTGGTAGAACGGCCACCAGAATGCATTAGCGTTGTTCGTATTTAGTGTTGTTAGCAGGCCTGGTAGAGTATACAGGGGGCGTCAGCAGTGTCAGACGTTGTGTTATCACTGTCAAGGACACAGAAATGCCGCATACGTGTGTAATGTCGGTTGATTTGCTGGAGGGAACCAAACAGCGGGGTCATTGGCCCCATCGGATTAGGGAATAATATCGACGGTGCCCTTTCACAGAAACCATCCCTGAGGCGATTTTAGGTGAATCACAGAAAACCTGAATCGGGATGGCCGGACGTGGGTTTCAACCGTCGTCCTACCGAATTCGAGTCCAGTGTGCTAATCAGTGCGCCACCTCGCTCGCTATACCTGTGTAAGGAAAGGGCTTCATTGTATTACTCTATTTGGTTGGCTGGCCAAATTATGCAGTTTCCAGATTTGTAGAGCATTCTGATGTGACTAACCTGATGTTGGACTGCATGGGGACGTGATAGCAAGTGTATTCGTCGGCAAAGTTTCGGTCGACCACGTCTTACCACCACAAGGAAGGATTGCTTTAATGTGCACTAGGCGCACTGTAGGACCTTCACATCCGCGCTGGTCGTCCGAGAACAAGCAATGGATTTCTCCGACAATTTTGTTATCCCACAACATTGGTCATGAGACTAACAGCAGCCAGATTAATGAATTACCGTCTCATGAGTAGTCGACCGTTAGTACAACAATACACGTATGGAGTGGTACCATTACTGGGAATTGTGGACTGCTAGTGTATGGGGTCGTGTTGTGTTGAGCGATGAATCGCGGTTCTGCACTAGCCTGGACAACCATTGTTGGCAAGTATGGCTGCGACTTGGAGAGAGGTCCCGTCCTGCCAATGCTTTGAAGAGGCACACAGTCTTACTGTTGACGTCATGGTTTGGGGAGCCATGAAGTATAGTTCCAGGTCACTACTGGGAGCGACTGAGGAAACTTACGAGCATCTTCCGGCCATGTCTGTTACCACTCTTGTGAAACTGTTGTTATGCAATTTTTCAACAGGAAAATGCTCGTCCACACATGGCACGTGTCTCTATGAACTCTCTGGCGCGATGTTGACATAATCCCGTGGCCACCAAGGTCCTATATCCATCCCTGATTGAACGTATGTAAGACTAGCTGGGCTTTCGTTTCTCTCCCTGTGCCAGTATCAGCGCTATCAAGGGCCATTTACAACAGTTATGGGCCAGCTTTCTTCAAGAGAGAATTCAACGACTTTGTGCCACTATTCCCAACCGAATCAGTAATGCAACCAGGTGAGGGAGGATGAAACGTCATAATGATCAGTGGGCTCATACTGCCAAGTTGTTTATGAATATCACTGGATTTTGTAATCATTGAAATAACATCACACACCCTTTTAATACGTGAAGTTTCGTTTCGTTATGTTTCCTCCTCGCCTTCTGGGTGCTTCAATTTTCCGTCAGTCTGTATTTTCCTTACAGCCTGCAGCGCCACCAGGTGTTGTTCAGTCTTGCAGATGGCAGTGGTCACAATGTTTTGATACATCAGTTAGTAGGACAGTGCCGAAGTTGTTCCAACACAGACCTTGCTGTAACAAACACTGGGGATTGTGAAGATTACAACGTGGAGGAGGATACATTTTGCTGAAATGTAATCTATACTTCAGATCTGGTGCACGAGAGAGCACGAATCATTTTGATTGAGTATTGTGCCTCATAACTGATATCTACAATTTACTACGATGTTTAGTCCCTATGTGCTGTACCCATACGTATTAAAAATGGAACCAAAGAGGGTATAGAATTATTGCTACGGAGTTTCTGTCCACGTGGTTTCTGTGCGAGTCCACAAACTAGCAAGAACGGTACTTGTAAGGCGGCGACCAACAAGTTGTCAATACAGAAAGAATCTTTCACTCTGAAGTGGAGCTGCGTTATTTTGAAGCTCTCTGTGAGATTAAAACTGTGTCTGACCAGTACGTGAACCCTGAACCTTGCTTTCATGGGAAATGCTCTTACCACGGAACTAATAGGCTTTTACCTTCTTTTACCTTCGTATTGTATTGTATTGTATTGTATTGTATGGAACTGGGGACCTAGAAACGACGGAGAGGCTTCGTCCCCGCCGTCGCCCTCAATAGTTGACAACCCCACAACAGGTTACAGTAGTCCATCACCCCACCACCGCCCCACACCGAACCCAAGGCTAGGCTTTTACCTTTAGTAATTGGGAACTGTGTGTGTGCCAAAACCTCTAGCTAGCAATGTGAAATCACTTTTATATTCCGACTACAATGTGAGCTCTAGAATCGCAATTTCCACCCTACTTTTAGACATGGGCAAGAGTGTGCAAATTACTTTTGATGTAACTGATATCGATTAATCTCAACTAAATCTGACTATACGTAAATGAATGTAAAGAATGATTATCAATAATACTCAGAATGACTTTTTCATGGAACAGTCACAAACAATGGTTAACTGTTACGTAACGAAAACTATGCCCTTTTAGAGAAACGCATCCACTAAATTTGTATGAAATTTAATAAATGAAAACTGTTTCCAAATTTCTCGAAAAGGTTCATTTGGGCTCTACAATAGATTCTTACCTTCGCAATGGATGACTCGGCTTTGGTCTGTTTGCACTGCAAACATGATGAGCTGAAAAAACTTCTCTGCACGGCAGTTTGCTCTTTTAATTCGGATATCAGGATGCATTAGCTAATAAATCTTTTTGTCCCGTTTTTTTTTTCAGAAAAAACAATCACTGTTCACGCAATGGTGCAAGACATCAATAAAACTCCCTCTCAGGCTTGGAAGTCCTTCCGACTCTTTCGGTCGCCCAAGCTCTATTCAATAATACCACAACCTCTGGTATCAAAAAGGATACCTATCACTCTTGTATCTGGTATGCAAAGATGCTCAAAGTGGTAAACATTCCAAATAAGTCGTCAAATATACCAACCAAACTGATATTTGGAATGATGTACAAATCTTTCATTACCAATTCTCCTAATACATACACCTATGAAAACCACGACCCTACCAAACAAACATTTTACAGAATGTTTCTTGCTAATAGCAAGGAATATTTTTTTTAAAAATGTTGTTAACGAGGCAGAACTTAATATGCTGGTATATGAACACATTAAAAATAACCAAAAATACACAGAACTGTGAATCTAAAGATTACAAAATGGAAAAAGTATTATACGTTGAAAAATGAACATATGAAACATAGTTGATAAACGTAAGTTTTGGTAATGTCACATGGACAGAGAAATATTACAAATGTTACTCAGAATATAATGATTGTGATTTACAATATTTTGGATAAATTGGTCTTACATGACTGTATAGTACATATATAGCGTGAATACCGAACAGTACCATAATAAGAACAGTATAATACATTTGGGATAAATATATGAACTAAATGACCTACAACTGTTCACGTCATGTTGATACAAAAAGTCAGATTTATTTGGAAACAAGTAAGTTGTCTTTCTCAGCTAGAAATTTTGTTTTCACATATTTACAGTTAAAGAGGAGGATAAAGTTTATAGACTAAAGGGTAGACTCAGGGAGTAAGTAAAGTGATCAGTTTCCCCACTGACAATCCAATCATTCACAGTAGTCAGAATAACAGCAGGGTTGGTTCAACACTGCCCGAAGCAGGATTCAAACCTGCGACCGTAGCGGTCGCGCGGTCCCAGACTGAAGCGCCTAGAACTGCTCGGCCACACCGGCCGGCCCACTTTCACAATAACATGCCTTTACATTACCCATGGTACTATAAAAGGACTTCAGCCGATTTTATGATTTTAGTGGAAAAAGAAACCTTGAACAATTTATATACTCCACAGCATACATTCTCATTACTCATCCCTGCTTCATAATACATACCTCATCACTTACTCTGCTCTAATTCATCATATAATTCATCATACATACCACATCTTTCCACGTCTCTAATTGTACCAGAAAAGCTTACCTCATTACTCTCATTACTTCTAAAAAAAACTCCATATTACCTTCACCCCGTTTGCTCTTATACTTCGTACATCATATTCCTATTTCTCTTTACGCATTCAACTACGCTGTATTGCATTTCTCTTTCCACCAACCATTCATGTTTCATTCCACGACCATCAGTGTACAAAAACAAAACAAAAAAACAAAAAAAAGTATCCTTAACATTGTGACAACGACCTAGAAGATTGAATAGATATGTAGTTTACCACATATTCCAAATAAAAATACCATCCAGAATGAGAATTTCGCTCTGCAGCGGAGTGTGCGCTGATATGAAACTTCCTGGCAGATTAAAACTGTGTGCCCGACCGAGACTCGAACTCGGGACCTTTGCCTTTCGCGGGCAAGTGCTCTACCAACTGAGCTACCGAAGCACGACTCACGCCCGCTACTCACAGCTTTACTTCTGCCAGTACCTCGCCTCCTACCTTCCAAACTTTACAGAAGCTCTCCTGCGAACCTTGCAGAACTAGCACTCCTGAAAGAAAGGATATTGCGGAGACATGGCTTAGCCACAGCCTGGGGGATGTTTCCAGAATGAGAGCACTTGCCCGCGAAAGGCAAAGGTCCCGAGTTCGAGTCTCGGTCGGGCACACAGTTTTAATCTGCCAGGAAGTTTCAAAAATACCATCAATAACAAGTCAAGAAATTTTATATCATTTACTGTCGCTCAAAATTAACAAATTATTTGGAGAGAAAAATATTGCAGTGTGAACATACTATAATAACATTAAACAAGAAAATACACGAGTCATTAAACAGAAAAAGCTACTCACCATCACCAAACATTTCTTTACAAAACGTAATCTCTCTCTACAGACTGGCATTACTGCGAAAGCTGGATCGTAAGTTAAACTTCACATTAAAACATTTTCGTAACAACTCATCTAAGGCTTGTGGCCGATGTATTGCTGGCTAAATTATAGTACAGATCTGTGTCCAATCAAGCACTAATGTTGTAAATCTAACTTTTCCGTTAACAATATGAAGTGGACTGTTCTATGAGCTTACAGCAGGTTCAAATGTTTCTTGAGCTAGCGTTACTGTTTTAGTTTTGCTCTTTATATGAGAGAAATGGTATACAGTGGTACTCAAAAGTGTGTTCCTTTACCTTGAAGCTGTACAGTAGGTTTATTACAGTTCTTGGTCTGTCAGCGAGAACTCTGAAGTGAGAATGTAGAATTTCAAATAGGTCTTATTTATCTGCTTCATAAGTACCCTCAGCATTGTCTCGTATCATTTCTTGAACGTTGATAGATTGTTCACTTTCATAATAAAATGGCTTTGAGCACTATGGGACTTAACATCTGAAGTCATCAGTCCCCTAGAACTCAGAACTACTTAAACCTCGCTAACCTAAGGACATCACACACATCCATGCCCGAGGCAGGATTCGAACCTGCGACCGTAGCGGTTGCGCGGTTCCAGACTGTAGCGCCTAGAACCGCTCGGCCACGCCGGCCGGCCGGCCCACTTTCATAATAACCTACCTTTACATTACCCATGCAACTATAAAAGGACGTCAGCAGATTTTGTGATTTGAGTGGAAAAAGAAACCTTGAACAATTTATATCCCCTTCTTCCTTTGAAATCCAGTCTTCACGTTTCAAGCACATTATCGTACCATTAACTTCTAATTTTGCCTCTGCTCCATTAAAATTTAAAATCGCTAAATTTTCGCTCAAGAAATCAACACCCAAAGTTATTTCTGTGGTAAGCAGTGGGACTACTAGAAACTCGTGTGCTTTACATAAAAGATCTAAACAAATTTGGTTCCTCACATCATCTCTTTTTCCTATATTTGCTCCTGTTACCTTCGTAAACTGTAGTGGTAATGTCGGACATTGAGCCACTTTCTCACATTTACTGAATGCAGTGTCATTAATAACAGAAATCGGACTCCCAGAATCTAAAACGGCAAATACCACAAATTTTCCAGTCGATATGACGATGGTAAGATGAGCTAAAGTATTTTATATATTGTCTTCTCCTCTAACACAGTGTATCAGCATTTAATCTGTTTGTTACTATTAAGAACATTACTCTCATTGTATATACCACAGCACCACACAAAAACCTACAGCAGTTCAAACGTTATGTGTATCTCAGCTGTATATCTCAGCTACTAAGTGTAAAAATTGTAAATATACCTATTAGTTAGCTTTCTCTAGATATGTGATTGTGTTCATTGGCCACCTGAACCATCAATATATCAGTGTAACATCGTGTTAGCAATTTATGCTTTTTTGTCCAGAAAAGACGTTCCATACGAAAACTGCAAGTAATATCGTCTTTTACATTATAATGTACTTGTCCTAGCCGTCACTGGGACAATCTGAGAGAAGAAAATGCCACAGCTCTTCACTAGCTCTAATGTATTGCTGTCACTCTGTGAGGAGTCTGGGTCCTGGTTCCAGTCTCAATGCAGGCCAAATTCTTCTCATATTCCATTACAGAGCTGCAAGCAACCTGATCGAAAGTCAACAAGAAAATCTTAAGATAAATTTTGCATCGAAAGTCCTCTCGCTATTTCCAGTACCCCAGACTGCAAGTGTGAAAAACTTATGATGCTACATACTTGATAATGCCTTTTTTCTGATCCTGCTGACTACTTTTGGTTTTTGTGAATGCACAATTTTATTTATGAAATTGTTGCACGGAAATATTTCATAACTGAGCTTCTTTATGTGTCTACTCCAACTGCCAAACTCCGATATTATTTCACTGTGACAAAGAACAGCTCGTAAGCATAAGCTATTTAGAATTCCAAACGAGGGTTGTCCAGAAAGTAAGTTCCGATCGGTCGCTAAATGGAAACCACAGTGAAAATCAGAAACATTTTATCTGCAAGAGTTAGTTACACTTTCCAGTTACTTCTCTGCATAGTCGCCGCTCCGACTTACATATTTGTCAGAGGGTTATACCAAATTTCCTACACCTTCGTCATAGAAGGCAGCCGCCTGTGCTTTCTGATAATTCTCTATTCTGGTCTATAGTGCGTAGCCTGCGCCCAAGTGTTGTCTTAGTATCCAGTGTTTCATGCGAACAGAGATGATACTCAGGACGAACCAATTAGGGCTGTGTTGTGTGTGATCGAACACTTCCCATCGAAAAGGCTGCAGGAGCGTCTTCACTGCCCCTGCAGAGTGCGGCTGAGAATTGCCATAAAGAAGGAAATGCGTGGCAGTTGTGTCAGGTGGGCTGCATTCATTAAGGCGAAGCCTCTCAGCTGGCCCTCCTACTTGGCGGGAGACATCGTTGTTCCAGGCACCTTTACTCGCTCACAGTGCGCTCACAATTGAAAAGAGCGTCTTGATGCGATCGACGTTCATACTGGAGTCACTACCCAATACATCTGTGCAAAGCTTCATTGCGTTTTTCCTGTGGTGTCCATTTCGCGACCAATCGGATCTTACTTTCTGGACAACCCTCGTTTCTTATTAATGTACCGATTTCGGCACATTGAGGTTACATATACTGCATGTTTTATTAAAATGGACTTTCGTCGTAAGGTTATCGTGATAAGTTGTAGTTCATTTGCAGTAGTATAGTGTGTACATTAATAGCGTTTCTCCCTTAGTTTATTGAAGACAACAGTAAACGCAACAGAAATTAATCATCAACTTTATCTAAAATAGTCTGACAATGCTTAGGTAGTTCACATATTCCAAGCCTGTAGAAACCTACTCGTTCAGTGTTAAAGATGTCAGTAAGCCACGTTTGAAGTGTAGCTCCATCAGGAAAAGAATTTTCTTGGCGATTGTTCGATAAGGAAAGGTGAAGATAAACATTTGAGGGCGGAATATCAGGTGAATAAGTGCGTGAAGGATGACTTTCCGCAGCTCGTGGTCGTGCGGTAGCGTTCTCGCGTTCCCGGGTTCGATTCCCGGCGGGGTCAGGGATTTTCTCTGCCTCGTGATGACTGGGTGTTGTGTGCTGTCCTTAGGTTAGTTAGGTTTAAGTAGTTCTAAGTTCTAGGGGACTGATGACCATAGATGTTAAGTCCCATAGTGCTCAGAGCCATTTGAACCATTTGATGACTTTCAAAACAAACTCCTGGACAGTTCTGCTCGTGAAATCATCAGAGTGCGTTATCGTGCACTAGCAACAGATGACGCACTTTTATTGCTCGTTTTTCTTCTACTGCAACAAAAAGGTATCTCAGTCATTGACAAAAATGCCAGCTGTTAAGGAAACATCCCGGTTGATATGTCCATAGTGCACAACACCCTTTTTTGTATCTCTAGATGCAAAATGTTATCCGTTAACACTGCCCTTTGGTCGAAAAGATATGCTTTGTTAGGGCGCAACCATTAATTCCTTCTTAAGAAGTTACATAAAGACATCATAAGTTGTCGCCAGTAACAATACTGCATAGGAATTCTCAATGAGCGAACTGATGACGTTCAACCAAAAATGTAGTGGTAGTCACCACTTTGAGTTTTGTTGCTTTGAATCAGAGCATGCAGTACTCCTACACACAACCTCTGCATCTAGCGTATTGAATGTAAATGACGCAGTTCATCATGTAGAATTTCATTTGTCGAGACTTCCTGAATATGGAATATCCTTTTCTGACGTGATTTGTCACATAGCACACGCCCACAGGCAATATAAATGTTTGGATCTCCTTCCACTGCGTGTACCCCACCATTAAACCCAAAGCGAGCAATATGTCGCCAGTGTTAGACATTTTTTCATTTGCGACTATTTTATAAAGCTTAAGCAACTTCATTAAGGTTGAAGCATACAAAATCCGGTATGTAATTGCACAACAAAGACTATAACTTCAAATAATAAAATGACACTTGATAAGTACACACATAGTAACCCACGCGTCTTGTCTAACTGCGCTATGTATGCTGAACTACAATAAGCACCGATCTTATACTAGCAGTGTGAGAGCATAAACGTGCTGAAGTGCGCCACGTCGTGATCATCTGCTCGTCCGTTAGCTGACCTCAAGGCTCCTGTGGAGGGTAGCCGATGGCTGCTGTAGAATGAGGAAATTCGAGCATAGCCTGTTCTGATCCTGACGCACCCACAGACCTCTTGAGGAAGGTTTTGCTGTTAGTGTTAGGTTAGAAAGTGAAGCAAAGTATCTTTGAAGCTCCAACAGACTAATATCCTTACCTGACAGCCGAAATGCTGTTAAAAACAAGAAATGATTAGATTCGAACTCGCTACTTTGTGTCTACTTGGCGCGACGGAGGGGCAGCCAGTTTTATTGGTATCTTAGGTAAACGACTAAGACTTAGGCCGGCCGGGGTGGCCGAGCGGTTCTAGGCGCTACAGTCTGGAACTGCGCGACCGCTACGGTCGCAAGTTCGAATCCTGCCTCGGGCATGGATGTGTGTGATGTCCTTAGGTTAGTTAGGTTTAAGTAGTTCTAAGTTCTAGGGGACTGATGGCCTCAGCTGTTAAGTCCCATAGTGCTCAGAACCATTTGAACTAAGACATAACCTTTGTGGCGGCTTGCTGGCAGCCAGGTTTTATGTCTGAGGCTGTACATCCTGTTGTAGACGATGTCGAACAGACGACACAAACAGGACTGCATTCACCACTGTGCTTCAATGCTGCCAGGAACACTCTTCGAACCTTGCATGGTCCAGTATCAGTTCAAGGCACGATAATCCATACATAATGGATGGATCATTCTGTATCATTCCATCTCAGTCATAAGCTGTAATTACTTCTTGAGGGTATTTTTGGTCACGCAAATGAAGGATATAATTACTTCCTTTGCAGTAGCTAAATCTTAATAGCTACTTGTTTCACATTTTCACTTCATTCGTTGGCTCTTCGCTAAATGAGATTGGCTTAATGTTGAGTATTTTGGTTATTCAAGAGAGGGCACCACTACTGTGCATGTGTCATTTCAATCACTTGTTACTGGTACACCAGTGGCGTACATAGTCTTGAGAAAGTGGAGTGAAAAGTTTTTAGAGAATTCAAATCACTGTGTATAGCCCCAAGCAGAACACGTAATTTTAAGGAATATCCTTGATGTGAAAATATTATGTAGACCATAATACGCTAACGTATATTTAATGTACCGTTACACGATATTCATATGCAAAATATTGGGACAAATGTTTCGTTAGCACATTGAATTTGAACCCATAAAGACAGTCAACGTGTCACAGAGACGCGAAATTTTTTATCAATAGTATTTTCGTAACATTTGGGATGGTATGGTTTTTGAAACTAATACTGGAATACAAATCTGAGATTTCAGGAATTGAATAACGATAAAAATACTGATGTTCAGTTCTATACGTTTATATACTTTTGCAGCGAGAATTGAGTGTATGGACAATCAGAAACAGCTATGTGGCCCAGATAACGTGAACATTGTCACTAATGTAGTAGGTGTTACGACAGCAAGAGTCAGATTTTATATGTTCTATACGTTCATACAGTGTTGATGTTCTTAGTACTTACTGTGTACAATGACGTCACTGGATGGAGTAATCCGCAAAATGGTGCATAAGATGTATCACTCTAGCGTTGTTACGTAGAAACAGAGTGCTTCAAGCATGAACGGCTGGAAATTATTTTTACAGTAAAATGATGTGTGAAGATTTCCGTCATGTGTAATGACAGTCGTTCATATTTACAGAGGTTATTAATATAGTTTAGTGTTCAGATTAGTTATGAACTATTACACGGAAGTAATGGGTTGTGCCAATTTCTCAAATGTTTCGTACTGCCATGCCACTGGAAGTTTCCATTGCGAGCAAGACGTACTGAACTAGATGGACGGAAAAGCAGATACAGGCAGCACAAAATGGGAAATTCATATGTGAACTGCAAAACTTCACACAATCAGCTGCCGGCCGGGGTGGCCGAGCAGTTCTAGGCGCTACAGTCTGGAACCGCGCGACCGCTACGGACGCAGGTTTGAATCCTGCCTCGGTTCAAATGGTTCAAATGGCTCTGAGCGCTATGGGACTTAACATCTGAGGTCATCAGTCCCCTATAACTTAGAACTACTTAAACCTAACTAAACTGAGGACATCACACACATCCTTGCCCGAGGCGGAATTCGAACCTGCGACAGCAGCGGTCGCGCGGTTCCAGTCTGTAGCACCTAGAACCGCTCGACCACCCCGGCCGGCTAAGGCGCTGCAGTCATGGACTGTGCAGCTGATCCCGGCGGAGGTTCGAGTCCTCCCTCGGGCATAGGTGTGTGTGTTTGTCCTTAGGATAATTTAGGTTAAATAGTGTGTAAGCTTAGGGACTAATAACCTTAGCAGTTAAATCCCATAAGATTTCACACACATTTGAACATTTTTGAATAAACTGACCTTAAGCCTTATACCGCTTTATCAGAATCTACACTGCTCAGACCAATTAAAGAATCACTTTTTCGAAATCTCAAAATTGTCTTCCATTGCGACATGTAAGTTTGAAATTTAGCACAAAAGTGCCTACAAATTTACTCTGTAATGGTGCAAAAGCGTGCCGCCCTGCGACATCGGGCACGACGGCGCTTCAAACAGCGAGACGTCGACACATGCGGTAAAAACCCACAGCTCAGAAGTTGATGTGACGTGTAAGGTGGGTTAACGACGTCACACCGATACCATATTTCAACACAGTTCTGCCAGACTACCACTGTGGACATGTCACGCGCTGGGAAGGTCGTCACACCTCATCTTATTCAAATCTGACTCCTTCTTTTGACGCTTCTGCAGTTGATATCAGAAGGACGACACCCAGATTTGAAATCACGCGGTTTCCTTATGGGCGACTCAGGAAAAAATTTCAAACACATCACTGCTCAAAATACACACTAAAGGCTTCAAGGAGTGGCATAAAGGCCGTCAATGAAACCACATCTTTCCTTGGGGCGTTGATTCCGTCAAATATCGCAATTGAAAACGTTTCTCAGTGCGATAAGCAACACGAGGGCGTTCTTGAGAGCCCTTTGCGCTGCTGACACCCCAGAACGTTCCAGCCTCTCTCTAAGGACACTGTGTGATGCATCGCCATTGAACCTGATGGTTTTGCTTTCGAGTGTAATACGTCCGCAATTTTTGCTCTCGTGTACAGATTGAAACCACTAGGGAACGTTCAAAGTCATTCGACGAAAGGCGAATGTGATCCGAAGCAACAAGGGGTCCATATGCTTTTTCAACCCTCATTGGGGTGGGGGGAAGGGGATGAAACTTAGGGGTGTGTCAGCAGCGTCAAAGATTGTCAAGAACGTCATCCTGTTTCTCATCGCACTGAGCAATACCGTTTTCGACCGCGAAAATTGTGGAAATCAACGCCCCAAGGAAGGAGGTGGTTTCATTGACGACCTGTATGCCTCTCCCTGAGGTCTTTCGTGGCTGTTTTGAGCGGCGGTAAGTCTGAAATATTTTTCTCGGCCACCCATAAGGAAACGGCGTGATTTTAATCCAAAGTTCTGACCACAGTGACTGTGGTAAAATCTGGTGTCAATGTGGCATTGCTAACCCACCTTACTCGTCGCATGAACGTCTCTGCTCTGGCCTTATTTTCACATGTGTTAACACCGTGCTGTTTCAAGAGTCGTTGAACCCGAGGGTGACGTCACAGGGCGCCACGCTTCTGCACAATTAGAAGAGAGCGTTGTAGGTAGCTTCGGCGCACCTTTCAAACTTGTACGTCTCAATGGAAGACAAGTATCGGGTTTCGAAAAACTGATCCTTTAACTGTGTTGCGCAGTATGTTTTCAAGTTTCCTTCAGGGAGGCCGAGAACATGTGCTTTATCTCGAGGTTCACTGTATGAAAATATTGCTTTATTCACTGAAAATATTCTTAGAACTTGGGCATTCTCCCAATCAGGAAAATGGTCGCTAATAGAATGTATCACTGCTGGCAAATGCTGACTATTGCAACTGGATGGACAGAAAAGGAAACACATATACGAGTAAAATCGGTCTAAATATTATTTGTAAACAAGGTAGTTTTCAAAATGAAGCTTTCAGTGTGTGTGGAACTAATGTTTAGAATCAGAGTGTATTACTGGACTTGACGACTGTCTGTTTCGAATGTGGAAAATGTTCAAAAAATTGAAGGTCCTTCAGCGAATATTAAAGAGGGGCATGGTGGTAATTACTGAGACAGATAGGTAAACATACAAATTAATCAGACAAAAAACTGAAGTTTTAGACCCACAAATATCTGTAGTGAGAATGTAAAGGACGTGAGAGGTATGTACAGCCAGGTGAATGGATGGTAAATGGATGAAGGAAGTTCTTTGGTGGGCTCAGTGACATAAGCAAAGACCGAGACGGCCTCCTAATCGAATCGCATTGAAAACATGCGGGAGCAGCATGAATGTGTATCGCAAAAGATAACAATTCTTGGAAATGTATAGAGAAACCCTTTATCCAGCGGTAGATATCAAATAGCTGATGATGCAGTAAATATTCGAGTCTAATGAAATACTGTATCGGAAACTGTATTTTAAAAATCGCTATGATCGTGACTAAACCATAATTGGAACCTTCTATGCTTTGATTAGCACCCCCAGGGTGTAATTACCTCCGAATTGGGAACCACTATCCCAGAACCTTTACCCAACAAGCCATAACCACATTCTGGGACGACAAAACGCAGAGACATTGGTGTGAGAAATAGCGAAAGTACTTTATTATCATGCGAAAAATGTATACATGCAGTATATGAAATAACTCTGATGCGAACCAAAATAGTTTGTAGAATATCGTTCTGTTTAAGTTAACATTAAAATTTGACATTTACGATTTTTAATAAGGATCACTAAATAAACAAATTTAAGATAGAAGATGGTGACCAAAAATTTAAAAACCTAGCTGAAGACAGCAAATAATTTTAAAGCTTATAGTTGTCCAATCACTCTGAGCTGAACAGGGGCGATCATCATACAGAAATATTAATTGAGGAATGTTAATTTATTTGAAGTATTCGCTGTATGAAACAAATACAGATTACTTTATCTACTATGTCGACATTTAGTAGAATAGAAAATAGAGATGTAAAACTACTGTAGGCTACCATAGACTACCATAAGTAACGGTAGGTTACACTAGTTTTCCTAGTAGTTGATGGGTTAAGCATGTACCCACATTTCCAGCTCATTGGATGTGTTGCATACCTACCAGGCGTTACCTCATAACTGTCGCTTTCTTTATACGTACGATAAGTGTCTCACTAGATTCCCTTAGAAACCAGCAGCAGTGAACGGTCTAGAAACTGAGTGAGGATATATAAAGGGCTGTGCAAGCTACAGAAAATTTTTGTTCTTCATAGTTATCCTCCTGTCCGTTATTTAAGAATAAACACTGTTTATAACAAAACTAAAACTATCAATGTATAATTCAGGTTTTATTGGAAACTTGTTAATTTGTAATGTGAAACAGAGGGATGTTATAGTAAAAGTAAAGAAAACAATACAGAGTTATCATATAGCCCTATAAAATGCAATTTACTCAACAAAAGGTAAAATTTTAAACAATCCACAAGTCAAAGATATATCAAACATCGCTTCAATACTTCGCCGAACTTATATAAAGCATGTTTCTGTTATTGAAAAACAACGTTCGCATTTATCAATAAGAACTAGAAACTGTTGCCTTTGATCATGGTGAAGGTTCTATTGAGTACCTCATAACAACAATTATTAGGAATTTTCTTTTATGGATGTGCGTCTTAGCTGCACTTGCATCAAAAGTAATTGTTTTGGTTACATAAAAACGCAGAAGTTACGCGATCAACTAATTTTTGTTACTTATGAAATGCAATTCGTATTTTGTAAGGATATAAGGTAGACACCAGACTAATTGTGAATGATGTGCGGTTCTAATTATGTACAAAACAAACAAAAAACCAAAGAGATGTCGTTGCATATAATTCACTTACACACTGTTTGACGTTTCTTTCCCCACTAGTTCTACCAATACTACCGTCAATCCTACCTCTTACTACATTATTTACGTAGTTGACCAAAGCTACCGAACTGTTGTTTTGTACAGCGCAACTCTAGTAGAACGAAATAACTCAACCCGATGGGTTTTGAAATATAGGAAATACTATGGTCAGACACAGGATGTTACGCAGGTTGGCCTGTACGGAGGTCGGTCAGTAAGGAATGCCCCAAAATTTTTTTACAGCTGTTAACAAATATAGGAAAATATTCTTTTAGGTACTTCAGATTTGATGTTTTTTCTGCACGTTTGCGAAGTTGTGAAGAATTCCAGCGGAGGGCAGAACCATAGTGAAACACAAAATGACGTCTACGGAAGACACTGGTGGCAAGCAATGTTTTGTAACTGAGTCCTTGGTTGCGGAAAAAGAAACCGTGGCGAACATCATTAAACGATTGAGTGCAGTGTACATTAATGATTCAGTCGATAGGAATACTCTTGGGTTCTGGACAAAGAGAGTTATAGAATCAGGAAGTGCAGAAACTGAGCTCCATGATCGGCCAACTTTCGGGGCGTCCTGTGACGGACGTTGCTCGCAAGTTAAATCACATGGATGCCGTTATTCGTGCAGGCCAACGCAGCGCAACTCGACAATTAGCTGTACAGCTGTCGGTGAGCACTGGAGGTGAGTGTGAAACTATTGCGACTCTTTGGTATTCAAAAGAATGCTCAAAATGAAATGCAGAAGTGGTCACAGCAGACCACCAGATTAAAAGGAAAGCCATTTAATCTGAAATATTGGACCTTTTTGAGGCCAATGTAGAGGCCTTCTTGCCACGGAGCGTTACAGACTACGAAACCTGGAAGCATCACACGAGCTTGCTTTTACCAACGGGGAGTATATGCTAACCCCCCCCCCCCCCCCCCCCCCCCCGTTAGTGTACCTTAGCAGTTTGGTCCCATAGGAACTTCCCACAAATTTCCAGTATATGCTCTTACACAATAACGTCATGGAGATTATTTAGAAAAATAATACATGTAAAACAAATGATGACTGGCGTTGTCACCAAATTCTAAATATTAAGAATACAAATGTTTTGGAGCATTATTTACTGAGCGACTCTAGTATATTCAGACCGCCCCGACGGAAGATAACCTGGAATTTCATCGGTTTGCACCGTCTGCATGTGGTTGTCACTGACCAATCCATGGCGGTTACTGCACCGTGGACATGCCTATCTTAAGGCTGTTGTTACATAACCATGCGAGCATTGACTGTGGCGATACCGTGTTCCGAATCATCAGTCGATGCTATGAGCTGCAAAAGTTTGATATCTTCAATGCTCTAATGGCCTTGAGAAGGATTAGCGATATTATCTTCTATGAGGTACTAGCACAGTTGGCTCTCAGGGGCGTCTCATAAGGATGTAGAAGCCACGATGTATGGTTCTGCGGTAAGCTGATGTGAGCTACCGCGAGCTTGTCCCAGAATCAACGACCGCATGACTGTACAGGCGCCTCGGCCCAGGCGCGAAGCAATCTCGTTCGAAGTACGTCGTATGTTTGTAATGCACTCTCTGTCTGTGACGAGGCATTGTGTGACACAAGAAGCACTCTTGTAATCGGAGAGTCCATCTTCCACTACTGTAGCTTCCACAAGGACACGTTATTTATACTCGGCCTGGGGCAGTTCAGAGATCGCTTGTACACGAGAACTCTATGTCATTTGCCTACTCAGAAAGTTTAACGGTCCAGATAACAAGAAATTTAACGTCTGTGGAAAATAAGCAATGAGCTATGAGAAAAATGTTAAGCGATTCGATGTGTTTCTGATGATGATATTGTTGTAACGTCTACTGTACTCTGAACCACACCATGAGCCGCAAGTTCTTGAAATCTAGAACACAGTTAGCGTCTGAAGACATTTTATCGTTATTTTTTCCTGTGAGTAAATTTTCTAGTCGGATCTCAGCAGGGACTTAACTTCACGTACAGTTCTCACGTAATTGAAGAGCGGCGATAGATGAGCGGCGCATTGTTAATATACAGATGCGGCGATATATTGACGGCGCACTGTTAATACACGGAACTTTAACTTGGCAAGCTGATTTCGATTTAAGATCCTTATAGTGTTTTGACACATTTCGTAGTTTGAGACTGACTTACAGATATTTCGCATGGTATTGTTTGTTCCGTCACCTTGACGAGACATATCGAACACGACGTTTCTTAACGGATATCAGATGCCAGGCGTCAAGCAATACGAGAGTTCTCCCACACATCCAAATAAATGTACTATGGAAAATTCAGCAATTGGTACCTTTCCTTTAAATCTCTCAACTTCAGTACTGTATATAATATACCGGTACGAGTGCTATTCGGAAAGTATGGAACGATTGGTCGCGAAATGGAGACCACAGTGAAAATCAAAACCGTTTTATTTGCAATGGTTAGCTACACGTTCCAGGTACTTCTCTACACAGTCACCGCTCAGACATAGGCATCTGTCTTAGCGTTGTACCAACTTTTCAATTCCCTCGTTATAGAAGACAGCCGCCAGTGCTTTGCGACGATTTTCTACTCTGGATTGCAGATCGTTGTCTGTGTCAAAATATTGTCTTCATAGCCAGCAGTTCATTGGAGCAGAGATGAACCTCAGGGGTAGCCAATTACGGGCTGTATTGTGGGTGATCAAACACTTCCCATCGAAAATGCTGCAGGAGCATCTTCATTGCCCCTGCAGAGTGCAGCCGAGAATTGTCGAGCAGAGCGAACCGCATGACGGTTATGTTATGTGTATTGCATAGCTTCAGCCGAAATCTTTCGCCAGGTCCTCATACTTGGCGGGAGACGCTAGTTTCTAGCCATCTTTACATTCTCACTGTGGGCTCAGAACTGAAAAGAGCGACATGATGCGATCGACGGTAGTACCAGACACAGTACCCAACGCATCTGTGCAAAGCTTCATCAGATTTTCACTGTATTTTCCATTTCGCGACCGATCGTTCCTTACTTTCCGAATAACGCTCGTATTATTTAATACAAATTTCTGGAGTTTAGGAAGAATTGTTGCGACATTGTGTTAGTCTGATGTGCTACGGGGATTTTCGTTTCGAACTGAATGCATAAGAAACATTGCTTTTTTGTTATTACGAGCCGACAGCAGGCATAGCTTTGTTCATTATTAAAATTATTACTAACAAATAATCATGTTTCAATATCAAACGCGTTTTACACATCCCTACGTTGGAACAAACATTGTGAAGCTTATTCTTTCATTAGGCAGATTCAGCCTCCCGACATGTCAGGCAATCGTTTACATACTGTCTGCTACAGATATAGTATTCTCTTAGCATTATTATCTAAAATTTTCGGTCGAGGTCGCAGTATAGGTTTTTGGTAAATCACTTTCGGTACTCCGGCAAACAAGCATAATAACTGAGAGATGTATGGCAATGAAGTATGTGTTAACATATTCGAGACTGACCTTAGTCACCCTGGATGAGGTAGTGGGACTACTATTTCCAACACATTTTTTTCGAAGATCATTACTTTGTAACTGTTAATACAATAAATTTGTTTGGTGTTTCATTTGAAATGATGAAACCTGGTTTATATAATCTTAAAACCTTATTATGAAATACTAAAACTAGCGGATATACGAAATGATTTATTGAATCATGGTTTTATTCCGTAGAAAAACTTGTACACCGTCCTTACACATGATTTGCCTTGGAGTAGAGCTACATACGACATTAAACATCGACAGGATGTTTCTTTTCGGCATGTTTTTCCCTAAAGGCTGTTAATGACATCACAACACGCTTTGCAGACACGTGTTGGAAGCAGTTTTTATGGTACTTTTTCTACCAGAGTTGTCTAATGAATGTTCATTTAAGAAATACTATATTTGAAACGCTTCACCACAATGCTGTTGAGAAAGACCCATCGGAATGCAGTCCATTTGAATGGACACCGGTTGTGAACGGATCTGCCGTCAGCGCGCATCGCAGCGTCTTCTGACGTTGCCCAGGGTACACACGATTGCTACTCATTTCTACGTCCAACAAGTTTAGAGGAAAACTGTTCCGAGAGGATGCAGAACTCACTATGTTCCAGGGATGTCCAGCCTCAACAAACTGTTTTTAGAAAGATACCAAACTCTCTATGAAGAGGACCCACTTGCAGAAGCGACGATTCAAGCTGGTGAAATACTGCTGCAAGCCATTTCAGCAACTCTCAAGGCCAAGTGGAGTAACCTGACATGAAGCTGAACAGTAGACAAGCCTGGAAACTGCTTAAAAACCAGAGTGGCAACCCTGTAAAATCACAAGACAATTTTACGAGTGTGACTCCTGATAAAGTGGCAACCCAGCTCCTGCAGAACGGCAGAATAAAAGGAATTACGCCCAAAGTATCTCTTCAGCGCGACCCAGAAATAGGGCATTATTTTTCGTAGGGAACCCTTCTCCATGGTTGAATCGGAAGCTGCCGTCTCCAGTTTGAAGATGCATGAGACTGCAGGTGTCGATGACCTTAGAGTTGAACAGATAAAGAACATCAGCTGTAAACCGGTGGAATGGCTACTAAGCCTCATGAACACATGTGTCGCCAAACTACACATACCAAAATGTGGCGGAAGTCTCGAATCATTGCAATAATTAAGCCTGGGAAGCAACCAAATGATCCAAAAAATTTTCGTCGCATCTCCCTTTTATGCCACATCTCCAAGATATTAGAACGGCTTGTACTTAACCGAATCAGTGCCATCCTCGAAGTGAAGTCTATCCCACAACAAACAGGCTTTCGTGCTGGCAAATCATGCTGTAGTCAGATCTTGAATCTAACCCAGCAGATCGAGGACGGTTTTGAGCGAGGTGAGTTTACTGGAGTCGCTTTTGTTGGTCTGACAGCTGCATACGACAATGTGAATGAGACGAAACTGTTAAAGAAAGTTTATGATCTTATTAGCACCTTCCTTCAGAACAAAAGATTCAAAGTATCATTACAGAGTAAGAGGAGCAGATGGTGAACGCAGAAAAACGGTCTCCCCCAAGGCAGTGTGCTTGCTCCAGCATTGTACAATATCTACACAAATGATCAACAAATACCAGCAATTTCTAGGCTCTTCATCTATGCTGATGACACAGCAGCAGCTGTTCAGGGGGCAACCTTTAAAGAAGCAGAGGAAAAACTGTCTCTAGCAATGGATGAACTCTCCAGGTACTATGATGCCAACCACCTGAAGCCCAGTCCCAGTAAAATTCAAGTGAGAGCCTTCCACTTGCGAAACAGGGAAGCGCAGCAAAAGCTGGACATCACATGGCGAGCAGACCAACTGAAACATTGCCCGACACCAGTCTACCGAGGTGTCACACTGGACAGGGCTCTAACGTACAGGCAGCAATGTCTAAACGTAAAACAGAAAGTCACTGCTCGCAATGGGATACTTAAGAAGCTGATTGGTAGCAGCTGGGGAGCCAACCCGCACCTCCTAAGGACTTGCACTTTGTGTATGCTGCTCCTGTGTGGAACGCTTCAGCTCATGCTAAGCAAGTCGATATTACGGTCAAATATACTGCAAGGATCATATCAGTCGTCAAAATTCTTAATGCCAAAACTATGGAAAACGCGAGTAGTGGGCCAACAAGGATACTCAGCACAAGCATAATGATACAAAGCGCTTTTCTGGAGTACAAATAGTTCAAAAATCGAAAACTGCGAGGTAGGACAATGCAGAGATCATTTTTTACGCAGTCTACTTGGCTGCCAGCAGGGAGCGGGAGACTCGGTGTTAGCTACGACTGTTTGCGCACTGTACGAGCAGGACTCACGCGCCGCCCTCGTAACTAACTGGCGCTGCTCGAATCCTACTCGGGTTCCGTCCACAATGTGTTAACTACGAAGTGAAAAAAAAAGAAAAAACAGCTCTGTCGCACTTAAACTCTATTCTACACGTATTGAGATAATCGTCCCACCATCAGACCAAATGTCTAAACAAGATGTGCGGTAGTGCATTAAGTCATGTAACTCGTTTATGACAACTCTTAGCGAATGGATTAATGTACTATGAAATCGTCCCAGGATCGTGTCTCATTCGATACCATGAAAGCGATCTAAGAAAAAATAAAGTGAAATGAGAAACAAAAATTATTGGTGCTGTTGAAGTCTGTAGTCACTGATAGATGAATCATTGTGTGTCCTGCTTGGCTTTACATCCTACCTGAGGGTCGGACCATGATCCAGAAATGCATAACATATAATGAAGTTATTTTCGTTGTGATTGAGTTTATGTTTGTTCGTATTAAAGTTGACCTTTCAGTCATTATCGTCGAGAGGCTGTATAGGGAACTGAAAAGAAATTCTGAAGTTGTCTTCACTTGGAACTTCGAGATTCAATTTCGTAATAATGACAGAAATTTTCACTGACCATGGGACGCCATAAAGAGGGATCTACACGAGAATGAGGAACCGTTCGTTCGCTTCGCAGCTGTTCACTCTTCCGTCATCTGACAAAAAGGCAACGCAGTCAGTAGGAGAAAAAGATGATGGTAGCACAATATTAAAAGGTATGTCTACAACACGAATCAAAACGTACGTGAGATGTGATGTGCTGACGAAAAGTGGAAGGGGTATCACATACTTGTATTCTGGTGCACAGTACATTGAAACAGAAGCTCTCTGGTGCTAAATGCAGTTCCACTTATAGAAGGAAACATAAAGTAGTCTCAGGAGAGCGAATAAAACGTATGTCAAAATCAGTTGTAAAAATAAGACACGATACCGTAGAAGATAGAAATGTGAGAGCCTTTCATGCTTGTAATGCGATGAGAAGTGTAATGTGTGTACACTTCACCCACCGTGTTACAAAATCAGTAACCTTAATGGAATTTCTGGCTCTCGCTCTCCTTTACGATTAGTTGAGAACCCTCTCGTGAAGTGCTTTAGCTTTTTTTTTTTTCTTATAGACAAAGTACTATTTTATGCTCATACGATGCGAACTCATTGGCACACAGTGGAATAAGATTTACCACCGTGCCCAGATAGGTTTTGGGTTCATTAATGTGCTCACGGATACTCCACGCCACTTTATTAGTTCTCTTGCGAATGAAAAGCGGAACAGGGCCCTGTGAGGTTGAGTATCCTCAGGCCGCGCGTTTCATTGGCCATGCGGCTGGGCGCGCCAAAAGGTGGCGCTCTGCTTTCCGAAATGGTCTCTACAGTTTCAGCCGAGGTGTTTCCTGGCACTTCGATGTCTTTGAATCTCCAGGGATTTACCGCCGGATAGAATGGCGGACGTTAAAAGACGGCGCGCTGGAGTGCCCTATTGTTCCCATCAGGGGCTGGCGACGTCGTTCTCAATGGCTGCTTGAGCTCGGTTCTTGCGGAGCCGTTTCCGTTGCGTGCCTTCCTCACCGCCCTTGTGTCGGGCCAAGAGGCGTTTTGCTTGCTCGGCTACGCATCAATCGAAGGAAGGTGTTCCCTCCGTGTCCTGCCTCGTTCAAAGAGATGACGGACGCGATTACAAGCCACACGAGCGCCAACTCAATCGTCCGTATAACTGATGTATGGTCGATTTTCTTCTCCGGGGATCAGTTATCATGAAAAACGTTGGGAGAATTCCTATTTATTCTATTTTCATAAATTCTTGCCTTTATTTCTAATTTTTAAAATGAAAAACAAAGACAGTGAACGTGAATAAAGCTTATCTTTGGGTATCAGTTTTATTATGTCAGAATCTCCAAACACAAAGTGTTTTGTGTGAATTAGTTAAACCAATACGCAGAGCATGTTTCTTTTTACATAGTTTCCGGAAAGATTTTGTATATAGGATTCACCATCATTTGTGCATCAAACATTAAAAAAATAATACAATATTTAGGTGCTGATTACGTTGTGAAAATTTTCTTCGTGTCAAGGCGTAGTTATCAGAACTCCAAGAGAAGTGGAAGTCAAACGTAAGAGGATATCGTAAGGAAGGATGACGATGTAGTTCATTATGACAGCTAGTTTTTGTAATTTCCATTACTTATCAACCTGCAATCTTTTATTCAGTATCATAGAATTGAGCGATTGTTCATTTGGTGATGGCGAGAAATATGGCTGATGGTGGCTGTGTGTGTGTGTGGGAGGGGGGGGGGGGGGCGGAGGAGGAGGGAGATAGCAGATAAAAGCTGTACAGGGAGGTGAAGACACGACTATGATAAGCATGGCGAAATGGATGTGGCCTGTAGTAGTTATGCGTGACTGAAGAAAGTTACGGAGGACAGTCCAGCATGGAAAACTGCTGTAAGTCCTCGTATCAAGGACCTCAACAACAATAGTGTTGGGTGGTGGTCATTCTGGTTCCATCAAGTCAACTTGTAATCTAGTAACGATTAAGGCTAGATATTAATACTTCATTGACATCGAATGAATTAGAGACGGAGCGTCACCACTATTACGGAATAGCGGGGAAGGAGATTGGCAACTGTCTTTTGAGATAATCATCTATCGCATTCACTCGAATGGAAACCTCGGAAAACCTGTAGCCTCACGGCCAGTCGAGGCGTGTAGTGAACATCACCTGCAGAGAGGAACTGATGATGCTTTAGCTTCTCGGAACGGAATCGTCAGACATTTTGATCACAGATTTTGATGTATCATAGGTATGCGAGTTTCCGTAGCTCTATACACGTAACGTTAGTTCTGTTTCCAGCAAGGGGCGTGGTGCAATGGTTAAGGTTCACGACTACCACTTTGACGGTATCGGTTCAAATCCTACCTGTGTACTTCTTCTTGCATAATTAATTCATGCGGATGGCAGATTGATCAGATGCCTTAAGATCAAATTCCTGTAGATGGAAAAGGAGCATGCACCTTCAACGTAAAAATTATCCCACCCACATGTACTCCACTTTGTCAGCCCAATGGGGTTTGTTTTTATAGACAGGATAAAATTTTCCGAAAAAATTCAATATGCTCCTGACTTGCTAACAATTCATACAGAAGTCGATTCGATGGAAGAATCTATAAAAATGCATTCTTTAATTCTGTATCGGTTTAACGCATCAACTTTCACTGGATGATCAAACACGTGTGGTTCACATCGATCGTGATCGAAGAAAGACCAATCTTTTTGGATCTACACGAAGTGTGTTTTCTGGTATCGCTTCTGATAGATCCGTGTGTCTGCAAAGCAGTAGCTTTCATTAAATGTGCGCGACTTTCTACGAATTTGTTTTTCGGTTGTTTCTACGACAAATACCATCCGGAATTCTGTTCTAGCACTGAAGGCGGTGCAAGCGATAGAGAATAAGACGATTCTGTGATCTCTTCCGTAACAAACGGAATATACATTTGAAGAAACTTTGCTGTAATGGTAGTTTTAGTTATGAAATTATTACGGTGAAAATTACTATTTTTAATAACTCTACGTAGCATACACTATTTAATGACATTCTATCCAACGAAATTGAAAGAAAAACAGACTCTTCTAGTTAACGCATCCACAGCACAGGAGTTCGTTTCTTAGATCTACACTAAATTATGAAACGTACGCAAAGACCACTCTTGGGCACAGAAGGAGATGCCATAGGCTGCTCCTTTGCTATTCCGAGACAAGGGAAGTATTAAAGCCATCAACTAAATGAACCATTATTCAGGAACAGTACACTTAAAGCTACACCAGTTGCATATGAACACGTTTCATGGGATCTTGTCGACTTCCATCTCTGTAGCGGGGATACAACATATCGATAAAATAGCGATTTCTATTATTTAAGGAAAAGTAAACAAACACAGACCGTAATGTACTTCAGTGGCCTCGGTGTGTACTAATGTGGCAGGTGCTTTTGTTAAGAGTTCTCCGACATCAACTCGAGCGGTCTCCATAGACAGGCAAGTGGGAAATCAGTTGCGAAATTAAATTGTCAGGCACTTGTGGGTCCTCAGCTTTATGGAGTCCACAGACCGCCCTGCAAAGGGCCACTTTGCTTCATGCCTATGTCTGGGGCAGTGCATTTCAGCCTCACGTTGAAAAAAGCGGGCTTTTTGTCACAAGAACGCCGACCGAAAGAGTATATATGGGCCTCTAGCCCAGCTGAAGATAATTTGCGCTGGTGGCTCATCTATCATCACTTGATGATATACCTGTGCTGTCCTGGCGTCAGTTGGGCTTCTGATGTGACTATTGCCGGCGCTGTGCTGCACTTAAACTTCGATCATGACTTGGACTTCAGTCTCAGCACCAGAACAGTCTAGCTCCAGCAGGATATCTCCTCAGTCCAAGCCTGCTACTAGACGTAGGTTCAAATGGTTCAAATGGCTCTGAGCACTATGGGACTCAACATCTTAAGTCATAAGTCCCCTAGAACTTAGAACTACTTAAACCTAACTAACCTAAGGACATCACACACACCCATGCCCGAGGCAGGATTCGAACCTGCGACCGTAGCAGTCCCGCGGTTCCAGACTGCAGTGCCAGAACCGCTAGACCACCGCGGCCGGCTAGACGTAGGTCTGCTAGCGCCACCCATCCCGGGCTCTCGGAAATCAAACTGGATCCACTCTGGTGGATCAATGCCTAGCGCTCTCGTCTCCGGACATCCTGGCTTCGACCCGAGCTTCTCCAAGTCCTGCTTGCCACCTCCTAAACTACCGACAGCACTCGTTGCTGGCCATTTCTCCGCGATGGGTGATTCCGCCTATCTCGGCGAGACAGCCCCACGCGGCTGCTGCCAGCAATCCATTCATCGCCTTCCGCCGCCTCATCAGTTCCCGGCTGTAGGCACTGCCGGCCGAAGTGGCCGTGCGGTTAAAGGCGCTGCAGTCTGGAACCGCAAGACCGCTACGGTCGCAGGTTCGAATCCTGCCTCGGGCATGGATGTTTGTGATGTCCTTAGGTTAGTTAGGTTTAACTGGTTCTAAGTTCTAGGGGACTAATGACCTCAGCAGTTAAGTCCCATAGTGCTCAGAGCCATTTGAACCATTTTGTAGGCACTGCCCGACATTGCCATGTACGATGGGCTGCCAACAAAAGCTGTTTATCTTCCGATAGCATTGTCTGGCTTCGCCATCACCACAGACCCGCCATCACCCACTCCCTGTGGTCACCCGTACTCGGCATCCTGATGGTAGTTAGTGACCGGGGAGACATCACAAAGTATGTTTCAGGGTTCAATTTTGGGTTCACTCCTGTTCCTTATACAGTATATGAGAACGACCCCCCACTAAGCATTCAACAAGCAGAATTGGTACTATTTGCAGACATTACTAGTGTTGTAACAAATCCCATTAGAGAGAAAGCGACAGAAGAAAGACTGTACATAAATTTTGAAAAAAAGCGCTATATTGAGTTCTGTAGAACAAATATACCAAGAATTGATGTAGCACGTTACCGCGAGTCAGAAACGGGGTAGAATGCTCCAAATTTTTGTGTGTACATACTGATGAAGATTTGAACTGGAAGAAGCATATTATCTTGCTTCTCAAACGATTAAGTTCAGCTACTTTCCTCATCATATAACTGCTAATCTTGACTACAGGCAAATCAGCCTCGTAACATGGCTTGCCAATTTCCACTCAATAATGTCTTATGGATTAATTTCCTTGGTTAACTCATCATTTAGAAAGAAACTGTTGATTACTCAAAAAACGAGCAATAGGAGTAACACATGGTGTTCACCCACGAACGTCGTGTTGGTATCTCTTCAAGGATGTAGGCAGTTCAACTGCACCGTCACAATAAACATATTCGTTTGTGAAATGCATCATAAATAATCCATCGCAATTTGAGAAGAACAGTGATGTCCATACTTACAACACCAGAGGGAAAATTTACCTTTATTTCCCATTATTAACGCTGTCAGTGGTTCAGAAATGCGTTCAGTATGCAGCAAAAAATGTTTTTGATAACTGGCCTAATAATACAAAATGTGGACATCCTTCAATTCCGCTGACGAATTTCTACATAAAAAATAGTAACCAGTAAGAAGAAATCCTTGTTTTTAAATGTATTTGCGCTAGTGGGATTAAAAAAGAGTACTCGTTACTTTTAAAGCCAGTCACGTACACATATCCTGTAAATTGATTAGTTCCTCATCATTCCGATAAAAGATGGCCATCCTGCTATCCTTGTGTAACTACATTGTGGTCAGAAATCCGAACCGCTGCAAAAGCTTTATAATAACCAGAATTTGAGCTTGTATGCTGAAGACGGAAATGTGGATGCAACCAGTCATCACATATATTGACACCATAGCAAATATCACTGGTACATTTTTCACTGGCGTACATAGCCGAAGAGGATGTTGTATAACGGAAACATTATTTCAACATTTCCTGCAATATCGAGCATATTTGGAAAGCACGCCGAAGTTCTTCTGTTATTTCCCTTCTATGCATGTATTCATGTCCTCAGCATACTATTATTTTAAAACTCTGACAGTGTGTTTACTGTATCAAAAGTGTGATCAGAGTAGCCGTAACAGCGATAGGAAAAGGATTCACACTCCAACAACGTTTAGGTTTACAACTTGAATCTCGTATTGAGCATCGGGATGATAAACCACATTATGCCAGGATAGCTAGAAAACTATTTTTTCGTTTGTCAGTTTCTGAATAATAGCAAGCAAACTGAGATAGTTGCTGCTACATCAACGAAGACCCATATTTAAAAAATCATTTTGTCCTACGTTAACATCATCATGCCGGACAATAATCGTATAATAAACGCCAAAAGGTAGCATTTTTATAAAAATGTGTCTATGGAAGGCTCAACAATGGCGTCTACAAATTCAGCGGTCGCCTACACTTGTATATTTTATGTTTGGGAAGGTCGCAGTATCTATAGCTTGAGATCATACAACGTGTAACACTCGCATATACACTACTGGAAAAAAATTAATACACCCGAAAAGACGACGTCGATTTTGATTAGATGACGGCTTATGCCATCTGGAGGACAGTAAATGTACTGGTAATGATTTCAACGTCGTCCGCCGACAGATAGCGCAGTGGCATAACTTCGAGAGCGCCATCTGAGTCTACCGTTAATAGAGAATGCTCACAGCCAGAAAATTCACTGTGGCGCAGACATGTGAAGCAAGCAGGCAAACATGCCACGGAGATGCAACCGTGCTTCTTAGAGCCAACTGCATGAGTTTGAAAATGGACAAATTGTGGCCGTCTGAGTGGCGGGATGGTGATTTCGCAGAATTGCTATACTGTTTCCAGGGCTCTCGGGTGTCCAGCCCGATGCGATCGTTGAAGTCCCACGATATTTCCGTGAATAATCTTTCCGCCATCATCAGGTGATTCTGATGGAATGGTCTGTCTCCTCTCTCACCTTTTACTTTCCCCTCCTTCAGGAAGTGTATGGAGGAGTTTATGGCCTGTTGGCATTTACTCCACAATGTATGTTGTGTGTGTGTGTGTTTCTTGGATAGTTTTGACTGTCTGTGTATTGTGGTGGTGTTCTGGTGGTGCCTTGTACTTGCCTGAGGTTGGCGAGATGTTGGATATTTTAAGGATTAAGGACTGGTATTATGACTTGGAGATTTTGGGATTTTTCTTTTCAATTTAGTCGTCGAAGATCGTCATAGGCCATAGGCCGTTTGTGCTTATCACGGGACATGTCGTACCGACCTATGGAATGGATGAGATTATTTCCAGATTTGGAAGAGCTCTTGTAGAAAGCCCTTGACAGATCTTGAAATCTTTCTTTGAGGGGGGGGGGGGGATTTCAGCAGTGGCGTGCAGATCTTCGATGAGGAATCTCATGGGAAGATGCAGTGTCCTCCTGAGGGAGCAGTTCTGCAGTCTCTGGAGTTTGTCCAGATTCTGCTTCGCCATGTATCTCCAGACCGGGCACACATATTCCATTACTGGGTGTATGAGTGCCTGGTAGATATTTACTCCTACATAGCAGGGAAGGGAGCTGGTTGTGTTGAGGACTGGGTATAGGATGAATAGGATGAACATTCTGACGCAGACTTTTCTGTGGACCTCGTCTATGTGGGGTTTCCACGTTAGTCTCGAGTCCTACGTTATGCCGAGATACTTGGCGGATCTGCGTCAGGGGAGTCGGAATCCATGTAGGTGCAAGTGAAAGGGGGGGAGAGGGGGAGAGGGGAACGTTGCATCACGGTATAAAATGCAGTCTGTCAAAATGTGCTGGACAGAGATGTGCACACCACAAGCATCACAAAACGGAGGATCCTCCCGCCGTCATAAAAGGCTATGTGTGAGAGCACAGTGCCCGATCCGAAGACGTGTGAGGGCCACCTCTTCCCGCTTGAGCAACCGGAAGGAGGAACGCCACGGTCGAGTTGTTGACTTCACAAACCGCAGTTTATTATCCGTCACCGCCAGCCATTCTTCCTCCCACAACTCCATGCACTTCCTGTGGAGTGCAGAGATGGCAGACTGCAAGGGAATAGGACACTGGACCACATCCTGCTCTCTGCAGGTCTACTTTGTAGCCCGATCGTCCTGTTCATTGCCCCATATTCCTACATGACCAGGCACCCAGCAGAAGGATACCTCCTTACCCCTCCGCTGTAGCAAGTACAGTTGGTCATATATCAGCTGGACCAGCTCCTCAGTTGGGTACAGATTCTGCAGTGATTGTAAAGCACTAAGAGAATCGGAGCAGAGAAGAAATCGATTGCCCCGAATACGATTCATCTGCTCCAGTGCCGTTAGGATCGCATGGAGCTCCACTGCGAAAACGGTATATTCATGAGGGAGGCGAAGCCGGGTAACATGATCAGGGAAAACCACAGAACAGCCAAGGAAATTCTCCCGTTTGGAGCCATCAGTGTAAAAGACGGTGAAACCGTGATGCACATCTAAAATGTTAAAAAACAGAGATTGGAATCTAAAATCTGGTGTGCTATCTTTCTTAAAAGTAGTCAAATCTAAAATAAGTTTGGGTCTCCGGAGGAGTCAAGGTGAAAATCTGCTCCAACCGCGACGTAAAACACGAAGACCAGCCATAGACATCGCAGCGAGGCAATCCTGTGCGCGAATCCGATAGGGCTGCGTCGCACGTTGCCGGTTATGAAATAGCCGTGCCAGAGGAGGCTGAGCAACGGTATGGTATGCAGGTGTGTATGGTGTGGACAAAGTTTTATAGGCCTGGCGCACTGTAAGTAGCCGTCGCCGCATATGAAGTGGCGGTTCACCAGCCTCCGCACAGAGGCTTGGTATGGGGCTAGTTTGGAATGCCCCAGTGGCCAACCGAAGCCCTTCATGGTGCACAACGTCCAACATCTTTAAGTAAGAAGGTCTCGCAGACCCGTACACTGTGCACCCATAATCGAGCCGAGATCGCACAAAGGCCGTGTAAAACAGGAGCAGAAAAGTCCTGCCAGCTCCCCATGTACTGTGGCTAAGACATTTTAAAATACTTGAAGCCTTAAGTGACCGTCGTTTCAGGTCTTTAAGATGAGGTAACCACGTAAGCTTCGAGTCAAAAACGAGCCCCAGAAATCTCACCGTGTCTTTAAACGTAAGGACAGTGTCCCTCATCCTCAACTCAGGAAAGGTTAAAATCGAACGAGAACTGTGAAAAAGAACACAAACAGACTTCTCGGCGGAAAACTTAAAACCACTCTTCTGCGCCCAGTCATCCAAACGTCTAAGAGTAAGTTGCAACTGACGCGTTGTCGTTGCAAGGCTGGAAGAAGAGCAAAACAAAGAGAAATCATCCACAAACAAGGAACACTGGACAGGACTTTTCACTATGGACGTAATGCTATTAATAGCGATGGCAAACAGAGTCACACTTAAAAAGCTACCCTGAGGGACACCGTTCTCCTGCTCAAAGCAATCAGACAGGACGTCACCAATTCGGTATCTAAAATATCGTGCGAGAGGAAAGACTGAATAAAAAGAGGAAGACAACCACGAAAACCCCATTCGTGAAGCTGCTCCAGGATAAAACGCCTCCAAGTGGTATCGTAGGCCTTCTCGATGTCGAAAAATACACCTAGAAGGTGATGACGGCGTAGGAAAGCTTGTTGTATAGCCGCCTCCAGGAGGGCAAGGTTATCGAAGGTGGAACGAAACTCCTGAACCCACACTGAAAGCGACTAAGGAGTTACCGGGATTCTAACAACCAGACAAGTCGGCGGTTGACCATCCGCTCCAAGGTCTTCCCCATGCAACTAGTGAGGGCTTCACTACGGTAGCTACTCGGGCTCGTGCGGTGTTTCCCAGGTTTTAAAAAAGGAATTAAAACTGCCTCACGCCACGAGTCAGGAAAGTGACCTGACGCCCAAATGGCATTAAAAAGTGCGAGAAGGATTTCTTTGTTGCGCATTGTGAGGTGCCGTAGCATACTGTAATGGATCCCAGCGTGACCAGGGGATGTGTCACGAGCTGCAGACAATGCAGAATTCAGCTCCCATATAGAAAATTGGCAGTTGTAAACTTCATGAGATGTGGACTGGAAGTCCAGACCACACCTCTCATCAACCGCTCTATGGCGCTGGAAACTTGGATCCTGACTGGTTGTTGCAGTAACTGTGGCAAAATACGCTGCCATAGTCCGGGCAATGTCTCGCGGATCCGTGTGGAGAGTGCCGTTATTCATTACAGCAGCCATGGGGCACCTCCCTCCTCTGCCAGAAATTCTCCTGATGGTCTCCCACACAATGGAACTTTTGGTGGAACGATTAATGGTGTTCAGGAACTTTTGCCACGACCTCTTCTTGCTCTCACGAATAATGCGGCGACATCTTGCCCTCGCCACCCGAAAGGCTGCAAGATTCTCAGCATTCGGCCGACACTGGAAGCGACGCAGAGCCGCACGCCTGGTCCTGATTGCAGAGCGGCATTCGGCACTCCACCAAGGGACAGGTGACCTCTTTCGGTGGCATGTGGACTGTGGAATTGATGCTGGAGTGGCGTGGTGGACCGTTTTGGTAATATGATCCACCCATGCCTCAACATTTGCACAGTGTTCGAACTGGGCCGACTGGTTATAAAGCGTCCAGTCGGCTCCACTGAGCACCCATCGTGGTGGTCTCCTTTCGGGGCCCACGCCATCTGGCAGGTGAATCCAGATTGGGAAATGATCACTGCCGTGCAACTCAGCAACCACTTCCCAGTGAGCACTGGCGGCAGGGGCTCGAGAGCAAAGCGAGAGATCAGTGGCAGAGAACGACCCAGTCGCTGTGCAGAAATGAGTGCTCTGTCCTCCATTGAGCGAGTAGACACAGGATGACAGGAGAAGCCTCTCAATTGCTCTACCCCTGGGACAGGTAATTGCAGAGCCCCAAAGCACATTGTGGGCATTAAAATCACCACAAAATATGAATGGCTGGGGGAGATGTGTAAGAAGGTCGTTGAGGGCCGCTTCATCAAGTGCATCATGTGGGGCAAGTAAAGCGAACATGCAGTCAATGGATGACGCACCTGCACGGACACAGCGACGGCCTGTAAAGTTGTCGTAAGCGAGAGAGGCGAGGAGTGGTAGTCTGTCCTGAAGAAAATACCTACGCCTACTCTAGCTCTCTCTCCACGCAGGTCGTCCTTTTTGTGGAGCGTATAGCCTCGTTGCTCAGGGGAGTATGATGGGTGGAAATAAGTCTCTTGGAGACACAGACACAGTGGTCCACCCTGAGAGAGTAGACGAAGTTCCTCCACATGCGTCCTGAACCCTTGCAAGTTCCACTGAAAGATGGGAGCCATCTATGATGGGGGTAGCACCTTCATCCTGTCTCTCCGACGGGGCGGGTAGACCGCAGCAGGTGGAGGGGCAGGCGTGGGGTGAGATGATTGCCCCACACACACGTCGTATTCCATCAACTCTGGGGAAGAGTCAGATGAAGCCTCACGTAAAACAACATCCGCATGGTCAGACGGTTTACCACGGGATTTGCCCCGCTGTTGCTGCTGTACAGGAGCTTTCTGCGGTTTGGTGGGCTTTGGAGAAGCCGACGTGGGAGTGGTAATGGCCATACTGGACTTCGGAACAGCCTTAGCTGTTGGAGGAACCAGGGGCTGGCCCACGTTCGCCATTGTACCTTTGTCTGCCGTTCGAGTAGGGGCTACCGGTTCTGAAACACTGGCTGCGTCGCAAGTGCACTGACAGCTGCAGGTATTAGTGCCAACACTCGCCCCCTCTGTCTGCGTTGAGGCATTGGCTTTTGGAGTAGGCTTCTGAACCAGGGATGCAAAATATTTAGGAAATGTGGGAGGTTGCATCGACCTATAGATCTTCTTGGCCTCACCATAGGAGATACGCTTGGTTGTTTTTATTTACTGGACTTTGCGTTCCTCTAAAAATATTCGGCAGTCCCTACTCCAAACAGGGTGGTTTCTAGAGCAATTGATAAAGTTGGCTGGATACGAGCAACCAACTCCTTCATGAGCAGCCTTACCACAGTTGCCACAAGTCGCTTTACACCCTAAGGTGGTATGCCCAAAACGCTGGCATTTAAAACAACGCATTGGGGTCGGGAAATTAGGCCACACACTAAGGCGAAGGAAGCCAGCTTTAACATGTTCAGGAAGTTTCGTTTTACTGAAAGTCGGAATAAAGGAGTCGGATTTGACAAGATTGCCATCTACACTCTTCATGATATGTTGGACATCAACGATACCTTCCAGAGCCCACTCACGTTGCAGTTCTTCCTTGGGAATGTCAACTAGATCCTGGCATGTCACAACACCTTTGCTGTAGTTCAAGGTGCTGTGCAGTTCAGTGTCTATGGCATACTCTCCAAGGCATTTAGCAGATTGGAGGTTAGTTGCTTGCTGGGAAGTGGAAGTTTCCACTAGCTAGGTCTCATTACGTAAGTGCTTCACCGATTTTAAGGAGCCACAGATTCCCTCCAAACCCTTTTGTATATAGAAGGGCGAAACCTTCTCGAAACTACCCTCCTTCCGTTTCACAATGAGAAACACATTCTGATTACCAGAATGCATTCTGTTACTTAAAACTGGACTTGTCAAAGAACTGCCAGAGTCAGTGGGACTGATTGCACGAGCCCTCTTAAGAGACTGGGTGTTAGAACCTTCTAGCGGCCCACCCTTTCCGCTGGGAGGAAGAAAAGAGGATTTCGAAGCATCCATCTCGGTCCCACGAGTAGCTAGGGAACTAGAAGTCCACCTAGACAGAGCCCCGCATGCCTAGGTAAGCCTTATACAACTGAGGTGCGGCAGGTTCCCCAGAGGTTGCCCGCTAACGACTGTTCCACCTCAACAGCCATGCATCTCATCAACGCGCAGCACACCTTGAGATTGAGGGGTTGTTTATAGAGGTTTATTCCATCCTCGCGATCCGGGCGGTCAAGCCAAGGTCCCCATTCCCTGAGACACACAACATTCTACCGTCGTGCTGCACGGTGGTCGCTGAAGTATGCCCAGAGCTTACGGTGACAGGGGAGTGGCGGCGCTTACCGTTCCCCAGCTCAGGAACCCCGGGGTCGCCAAGCCCGTACCCGGCACCTGAATGCCGAGCCCCTGGGGGCTGGGTGATCAGCATAGCATGTGTCTTTTCAGGATTAATGGCAATGCGCCAGTGACGGGCCCAGGTTTCTGTGTTATCTAAAATCATTTGCGCCCTACTAATGACCAGGTCCTTATTCGCATTTCGAGTGTAAAAGGCTGTGTCGTCATCATACTGTGCAGTGTGCACCAGGGAGCCTTGGGAGTGTCTGCAGTGTACAGACTACAAAACGGGCCCCAGGACCGATGCCTGTGGCACCCCAGCACGAATACGCCTTTTGGTTTAGGTGGCTGTTTCTACCCTGACAGAGAAACATCTGTTCGTGAGATAGCTTTGGATTAGTCTGACTATGCTCCCGGGGAACCCCTGTGTGTATAACTTGTATAATAGCCCTTTATGTCATACTGAGTCGAAGGCTTTGGCTGCATGAAGTAGCACTATCCCTCAGTAGCCTCTGTGGTTGAAGACCTCTGTGGCTGCTTCCACCAGTCTCATGATCTGTTGTAGGGCAGAGTGCCACTGTCGGAATCCGAATTGGAAATCTGGCAGCAGTGGCTCGTTGGTGATGTTATCTCGAATGGGTATTAGCAGGAGGCGCTCAAAGATCTTGCTGAGAATTGGCAAGAGGCTAATCGGCCTGTAGTGCTGCGGGAATAAAGGGTCTTTCCCTGGTTTGTGTATCGCGACCACTTCCACGTGTTACCAGTATGCTGGGAACTCGCGGGTATGAGTAATCTCGTTGAAGACGTTCGCGAGGTGTTCGATAGCCGAGAGCGGGAGGTTTTTAACTAGCTAGTTGGTGACACTGTCATGTCCTGGCACCTTTTTTTTTTTTTTTTTTTAGGGAGGGACCTAATTACTTTTGCTACGTCTTCGTGGGCGAAAAGTGGGGCTTCGTCCCCTGGGTCCTCTCAGCATTGAGAAAGACGGCCAGTTGACGAGGGACTACCACTTCGTATTCATCATCCTGGGAAACTGCCACTTGAAACTGCTTCTCAAAGATGATGGAGAGGGCGTTGGCCTTTTCAAAATGGCTGTGGTGAATTGCTTGGTTGCTTGCCGTAGTGTGTGATCGTCTACTTTTAGGGCTGTGTGGCGGTTTTGCCATTGCTGGTTTCTGTGCTCATTGAGCACTGCCTTCAGCTCTCTGTGAAGATGATTGAGCAGCCTCCCGGTGGCCTGATTACTGGTGATCTTCCATTCTTTTGCCACTCTGATCTTGTGTCGGGTTTGAGCTAACAAATTTTCTGGGAGTTGTACTTCCTGGGGCGGGCCGTCCCTTTGTGGGGGAGAGGCTTCTTCCGCTGCCTGCAAGATGGTATCTGTTAGGTCTTGTAGCGTTTATTCTACTGTTTCGGCAGTAGGTGGCGCAGCGCGAGCAATGTCAGAGGCGACAGTTTCTCGGTGTCGCTCCCAGTTTGTACGTTTGTAAAACGTCTGATACTGCGGGAGTGCTACCCATTTTCCAACATCGACCTCTACAATCACTGGGTTGTGGCTGGAGGACGTTCTGTTGATTGTCCTTGCGGCCACAAGCCCCGCGATCCTCCTAGTGAGGTCTATGTCTAACACGTCGGGCCTACCTCCATTTTTTGGAAAATGTGTGGGCTCGACCGGTCCCCATGTTTCAACGTGGTGGTTGCGCGCTAGTTCTTGCAGTTTGGCGCCTGCTCTGGAGGTTACTTTGGAGTTACAGTCGGGGTGTTTGGCATTGAAGTCGCCTCCTATTATGAGTTTGCCTTCAATTTGCCTTAGAGCAGCTATATCTCCCCTGTCTATCTCGTTATGTGGGGGTCGGTAGATTGCAATAATTGTTAGGGGTCCGGTGGCAGTGGTTACTTCCACCGCCACTGCTTCGATTTTATTGGTAGCTGGTAAGAATACGTGGTGGTGGGGATCCCTCTTTTTATGTATATGGCCACTCCTCCGCCTTGGGTTGGCTTGTCTTTACGGTAGTTAACGTAGTTGGGAAATGTCGCTTTTATTCCAGGTTTTAGGTGGATTTCCCCCATCATGCATATGTCGTCAAAGAACTCCTTCATGAGTTCTCTGAACTCGACCTCTTAACAATGCCATCTGCGTTGAAGACGCACATTTTCAGGCCTTTGATATTTGGTCGTCTATCCATGGTGGGGTTTTGAAACTACTGAAGAAGTCGCAGAGGGAGCGACTGCCTGAAGGGCAACGAAGATCTGAGTGTTCTGCTTCTGGGCCTCCCTGAATTCCATCATAATTTCCATGAAGAGGTTCATGGTCCGGACCATAATGCCTAGCAACTGATCTGAGGGGATGTACTGAGTGTGGGGATCCCTAGGGCCCGTCGCTGGTGTATCACCATCAACTCTGAAAAGGCACAGGCTATGCTGATTACCCGCAGACTCGGAAGGCGCGAACCTCCTCTACGTCCCCCCCCCCCTCCATCTTCATCTAAATGGAACCCAACTCCCCTGGCGCAGAACCGTCAAGTACCTTGGCGCAACCTTGGACTCTCGTCTTACGTGGAAACCCCACATAGACGAGGTCCACAAAAAGGTCTGCGCCAGAATGTCCATCCTATACCCAATCCTGAACTCAACAAGCTCCCTTCCCTGCCCAGTAGCAGTAAACGTGTACCAGACCCTGATCCGGCCAGTCATCCCCTGTCTGGGGATAGGCGGCGAAGCAACACCTGGACAAAATCCAGAGCCTGCAGAGCCGCGCCCTCAGGAGGGCATTGCATTTACCTCTTGGATTCCCCATAGATGATCTGCACGCCGCAGCTGAAATCCAACTCCTGAGAGAGCGTTTCCAAGATCTGGCAAGGGCCTTCTATGAAGGTTCTTCCACATCAGGAAACGCCCTCATCCACTCCCTAGGTCGGTATGACATGTCCCGCGACAAGCACAAGCGCCCCATGACGATCTTCGACGATTAAGTGGAAGAGAAAATCCCAATACCCAATCCCTTATTCCTGTTCCTGTCTATATAGCACCAATCATCTCGCCAACCTCAGGCAAGTACCAGACACAAACAGAACAATCATCACATTTCACAGACACCAAAAAACTACAGAAATAATCACACACACACGTACACAGGGGAGTAAAAGCCAAAAGGCTACAAACTCCCCCTCACACTTCCCCAAAGAGGGGAAAGTAAAAGATGAGAGCAGCAGCAGACAGACCATTCCGTCAGAACCACCTGATGATGGCGGAAAGGCTATTCGCCGAAATATCGTGGGACTTAAACGATCGCATCCGGCTGGACACTCGAGAGACCTGGAAACAACACATACGCCGGGAAATCCTCCGATCATATATCGCTATACTAGTTGAACGTGCTGCGTCAGTTGTGCAACGATGTTGATATCGGTGGTCACTTGAAAATTATCATACAAGTAGATGAGGTTACAGTCGTCCACGTAGGAGAGACGTCCGCCAGTATGACCACTTGTTGTAAGGGCAACAGTGGCAGGTCGTACAGGTACCACGGCACAGGTAAGAGGACATGTGAGCCCTGACATTCCCACACGAACTGTTGCGAACGGATTATTAGCAGTGGGACAAAAAATGTTCAAACTTGTGTGAAGTCCGATGGGACCAAACTTCTGAGGTCATAGGTCCCTAGACTTACATACGATGGAATGCTGCGCCGTGGTATTCAGCGGTGAAAGCAGATTCTGCCTGCACGCAAGTGATGGCCGTTTCACGTAAACATAAATGGTTATAGCTGGAAGTGGACTTCAACCACCGAGCGTGGTGCGCCGTGGTTAGCACACTGGATTCACACTTGGGAGGACGATGGTTCGAGTCCCCGTCTGACCGTCCAGATTTAGGTTTCCTGTGTTTTCCCTAAACAAGTCTAGGCAATTGTTGAGATGGTTCCTTTGAAAAGGGCATGGCCGATTTCCTTCCCCATCATTTGCTAATCCGAGATTTACTGCGACTCTAATGACTGCGCTGTCGACTGGACGCTAAGCTCTAATCTTCCTCCCTCCCTTTCCTTCAGATTTGAACCGCCATCCTACAGAACGTGAATCCAATTTTTACTTCTGTATCCATAACGTGCTACTGAATGTGGTAGATGCCAGATGCAGTGTGAGGCTCGCTACTGAGTTACTGAAGATATGTACATCATTTCACCAAAAGTATCTATGCCCCTATTAGTGGACATTAAAAAGGGGATGTCCACTCTGAATCATCACAACGTCCTGTACTCTGCTGAGGGCACTTTCAATGAGATGTATGAATATCTGTGGAGGAATGGCAGCCCATTTGACCTTAAGAATCAAAACCAGGGAAATTAGTATGTTGAACGCTGATATCTTGAGCGAAGTCGGCGTTCTAAATCACCCCAGATGTGTCCCATTGGGTTCAGGACGGATCTCTGTGTAAGACAGTACATTTCAGGAATGATGTTGTCGACAAATCACGCCCCCACTGACAGGGCATTGTAACACGCTGATATAAAAATAATCATCGTCTCCGAACTGTTCATGTACTGTACGCTGTAAACCATGAGGTAAAATGTCTTCAATAAGGAGACCACAACCTAACCAAGGAAAAAAATACCTTAAAAACAACGTCGTCTGTAATCACTATGGGCACTCTACATAATGGGATGCAACTTTCTCCAGACATTCGTCAAACCAAACCCTTCCATCGGATTGCCACAAGGTATCGCGTGGTTCATCATTCCAAATCATTCGTTTCCAGTCATCCACTGTCCAGTTGCGTCGCTCATTACACCACCTCAAGCACTGACTATAGAAGCGTGTGGCTTACGAGGACCTGCTCGACGATTGTAATCCATTCAGTGTAGCTCCCCACACAAATCATTGTGCTAGCTGGAATGGTAATAGCACTTTGAAACTCACGAGTGATTCCTTCCATCGATTTCATGCGGTATTTTACAACCACCCTCCACAATGCTCGATGATCTCTCTCCGTCAGTAAACTAGTCCTTCCTGCTCTCGGTGAGCTTCCTGCTTCGTTCCTGCTTCGTTTTCCTTCACTTGTCGCTTCACCAACAATCGGCCTGGAGAACTATAGAAGCGTTGAAATATTTCTTATGGGTTTATTTCTCAAGTGACATCCAGTGACTAGTCCACGTTCGAAATCACTGACCTCTCCTGACCGACACACTACGCTGCTGCTGATTCTCCATTGACAACATGATATTCCCTGCCTCCCCTTCTGCTGGCGAGTCCGCCTCTCATGACATCAAGTGGTCAATCGCATGTTACATATGGTTGTTCGGAGACGTTTTATTAAGAAGTGTAAGTACACTCCATCCGATATACCATAACTCGACGACGTAGAAGGATAAAGTACGGGACAATTTAGCTAATGAAGGAGGCTGAGGAATAGATTAGTGACCATTGTCAGTGAAAAGTGGGAGTTGCGAAGTAAAAGGTTGAAGAAGAAGATGAAAACTGAAACCATGGAGGAGCCACTTGTAGTCTTCCACTAGAAGAAGAAGAAAAATTAGATATTACCGCAATGTATGGATATCGCAGATAACACCATTAATAGAAATATTTTGGAATAATTTGCAATGACGAACAAGTAAGTCTGGTTACAAATATATTAGGCAGAATAACGGGAAGCGCTATCTCAACAAAGTAGTTTAACGAATGTCTATCAGCGACGAGCAGAAGAAGTCGAAAAACAACTGTCGACCAGATCTGTGAGGCCAGTTCGTGCTCCTAAAGTGAAGTGAATTGCAAATCAGCTACCTGGAGCAAGTCATTTTTATGACGGATGGGTGATTGGAAAGGTTGGAGACCGTATAAGAAGACGCTAATGTGTATGAGAAGAAAGTAAGAGAAAAAGTCTACGGTATATTGCCCATTTCACGACGACGTCTTTAGACATGGAGCCGATGGTCAGATGGGGGGAAGTCGGGAAGTAAACCGACTGTATCCTTATTAAACGAACTATTCGGCATTTACTTATCAGCCAGACCATAATGACCACCGACCTACTATTGACATAAACCTGTCCAGCTGATAGCAGCGTCACCTGGCGAGGAATGACTGCTAGTGAGATACACACACGGAGCATGTAGTTTCAGTGAGCGTGCTGTCCGTGTGTAGAATGGGGAAGGCACGCGATCTGCGAGGATCTGAGTTTGACCGAGGGCAGAATGTGATAGCCCAGAGGTTCGGCACGAGCATTTCGGAAGCTGCACGACCTGTCGGGTGTTCGAGGAATGCTGTGGTGAATGTTTTCAGCACGTGGCGAAACCAAGGTGAAACCACGTCGTGGGGTTGGGTGGCCACCCGTCAGTACAGATGTCGGATGTCGTAAGCTGGGCAGGTGACATACGGCAAATTGTAGTGGAACAAACATCAGACCTCAATGCTGGGCAGAGTACAAGTGTGGCTGAACACACAGTGCACCGAACACTCCTAACAAAGGGCCTCCGCAGCCGACGAACCATACATCCCCCAATGTTAGCACCACGACATCGACAACTACTACTGAAATGGGCATGTGACCATTGGCACTGGACGTTGGCGCAGTGGCAGAGTGTTCCATGATCTGATGAATCTTGATACCTTCTTCAGCATGCAGATGAGAGGGTGCGAATCCGTGGTCTTCCAGTGGACTAGCTCCGTGATACCTGTACTGCGGGACGGACAAAAGCTGACGGCGGCTCCGTTATTCTCTGGAAAACATGTATGTGGGCACCCATGGGTCCCGCGGAGGTCGTGCAAGGCACCATGATGGCCAAGAAGTATCGTCCACTGGTTGCAGGCCACGTACACCCTTCATGACGATCATGTTTCCCGACGGCAGTGACACTTTTCAACACGACAATGCGCCATGCCACAAGGTCAGGAGTGTAATGGAGTGGTTCGAGGAACACAGTGACGAGTTCCAGTTGATGTGATGGCCCCAAATTCGCCAGATCTGAACCCGATCGAATACGTTTGGGATGTCATTGAACATTGCGTCAGAGCTCATCGCCCTCCTTCCCCGAAGTTTACTGAAATTAGGTGATGTATGTACAGATGTGATGCCAACTCCCTCCAGCGACCTACCAAGGCCTCATTTCTTCCACGCTGTTATCCGTGCCAAAGGTGGACATACCGGCTATTAGGTTCTGGCTGATCAGTGAATGATACCCGGTTTAGGGAAATTGTGGAAAATCTGAATTTGTGTTGTCTATCAAGATCTTATTAGAAAGGAGACCTTTCCAATTCTCCGAAAAGCTGATAACCTCGCCCTCCAGTTCTCTAATCAACTCTTCCAATTCAGCTTTTCTGTAATCTTCGTAATTCAACGAAGGCGAACTCTGGGACCTCTTCCAGGAACTTAACGAACGATTTCTTCTTGTATTATGTTCCACCTAAAATGTTGTTCAGTCTCTAATACTCTCAATGTCCACTCGACATGAAATCGTAGCAGAAATGAACATAACAAAAAAGGCTTATGTTCTCTTTGATTGTTGTCCCACGAGTTATTTTATCCTATGTAAAATATCAATAAGGAGAAAACTGCAGCCAGCCACATTAAGACAGTGTGGCTGGTAACAGTTCCGTTCCTCATCGACATTTCATCGGCGTTTGGGAAGTTTCGTCTAAGTTCGTGTGAATTCGTCTTTCCTCCAAAAATAGATTTGACAATTTTTTAGAAGTTTTGTATAGCAGTTTGGAGGCTTTTGCAGCGTAGCTTGACGAAACTGCATGCTGCTATGTTACTAGTTTCTCGTCATGAGAACCAACTAATGTAGATGTGGAGTACAGTAATTGTATCTGTGATAGTCACACTGTGTTACCACAATTTTCATAATTAGTTAAACGGAATGATTTGATGCTTTTTAGTAGAAGATATTGCTGTCTATGGAAAATAAAAAGGAAGAAGAATATGTGAATGGATATCTGCACTGCGGTCGTTTTTATCGCAATGGAGCGTTAAGTTTCGATCTGATGGAACTTTGATCACAGCTGTAATTAATGCTAAATTAAAAACGTTCAACCACTGTACAAAATAAATGCTGATACGGTTGGTGATTGAAAGTCGTCTGTGTACAGACAGTAAATGGTATACGCTGGGAAACGCCTCGCAATGAAATGGGCACTGTGCGTTGCGCGACTTGGATTACTGACGACTTCAAGTTCGGTGCCAACAGCGGTCGTGAGCTCCCATTCTTTAAGTAAATGGCGAGACGCTGTATCCTTTCTTTGGCTTTGCAGCTTCCGGTGCAACAGTGGCCGCGACAGTTAATGCGACATCTCGCGTCCGGAAGAGGGCTGGAGATGGGGACCGTAGCTCATGTTACAACACCAAATCTCACACTCCGTTTAATAAGGCTTACACGCAGGGCTGGCGAAGGAGAACCACTCAGACATTACAATTTATCTAGTAGCTCTGGAGTACTGCACGACTATACGTCATTCTGCGCATAGCTGTTGCCGCCGAAATCTCATAACTTTATTTTAACGTACGTAGTAACTGGAAGCTAGTTTATTTCTCAACCTTAACACTGAAAAATGTACTAGCTGCGAATAGATTTGATAGTTCCTTTAACGACTAGAAGAACAAAGATTTTCTTGCTTAATTGAAGAAGCCGATGACGAGTGTTGCTTCCAAATTTTATACATCGTTTTTCGAAGGCTAAAACTGGGCATCTGAACTCACATATATATGATTTTCTTCGCTCGTTTGGGGTAACAGTGGCGTGGACTTAATGTTCACCTACTCAGATCTGTATTTAAACACATTAAAATGAAACTAATTGTTAGCGGGCTAAGTAATACTTTCCTCTTCCCACAGCATAAAGTTGAGACAGTGGTTCTTTAAGCCGGTTAAGAGTAATGTTGTGATGGCCACAGTAGAACCTTCTCCACATCTGTCCACAATTGAGCCACTATAAACTTGATGTTACCTTTATGTTCAACTATATCGTCCATTTGGTGCTGAGGACGTTTATTGTTTAGCAGTAGACTTCGAGGATTATATTCTACCTTTATATCAGAGATTCACATCTCTCATATTTACAGGAAACAAAGAACTTATGAATTTTCAGAGTATTATTGTACATTATCTTAAGTACAGCCTACTATTACAAAGATTTTTTATAAACGTGAAACATGCTTTTGCAAAACCAAACATTGAATATCTCAGTAAGAACAGAAAAATTTCAAAGGTAAATTTCTGTTGATGACGTACCAAACTGTTGCGCAGCAAACAGTAATTAAATGTAGGAATAAAAATATTGTTAGAACCGGCTGTTTGCGGCCGGTGTTGCCCAGCGGTTCTAGGTGCTACAGTCTGGAACCACGCGACCGCTACGGTCGCAGGTTCGAATCCTGCCTCTGGTATGGATGTGTGTGATGTCCTTAGGTTAGTTAGGTTTAAGTAGTTCTAAGTTCTAGAGGACTGATGACCTCAGAAGTAAAGTCCCACCGTGCTCAGAGCCATTTGAACCAGTTTTTGAACCAGCTGTCCGGTGAGTAAGCAACGGACGCATAACCGGCGTCTACACTAGGAAGAACTAAAGTACAAACTCGAGCTTTTTTCGTCATAATGTGCTAGAGAGAACGTCACGAACACATCATTCAGCACTTGGATAACAGTGTAGAGCACACACAATGCTTTTCTATACTGCAACGTATATTAACTTCACCTAGGGATGACACAAGAACGCCTTTAAAGCTGCAAACTCCGCATAAAGGAACGCTCTTAAGCTCTTAAATTGAACATTAGGTCAGCTGAGAACACTGAAAGACTCAGAAAACGGTAGCACAACCAGTCCAGAACACAAGGAGGATAACATCATCGACTGCGACGAAATCATCGCCTTCCATCCACGCTCTCAGAGTTAGGCCACTCCATCTGCTTCACTGATACTGATGGAAGGTCATCTATGCTAGCTACAGTATGCCATGGTGAATACAACAAAGTGTCTACAGTTGCTGCCACCTTGGAGTCATCAGCTACGAGTCCACAGCCATCTGGCTGCGGAGGGAACTTCGACTTTACGAGCTGCATTCCTGCCGGTCACGACGGCGACTGACTTGAGGATGAGGGCTGAGCCGATCCGTGATTGGCGATCCGATCTGCCCATCTGCAGGCTGTTCAACCCGGGAGTAGGGCGCCTGTGCTTGGCAGTCCTGGGCAGTACAAATACCGCCTCCCTGCTGTATGCTGGGACTGCCCCTCAGCCCGTCCTTCGTGTTACTGTTCGGTCTTCAGCCCACACGTCATCTCGGCAACAGACAACAAGGTCATGCAGATTCCTAGGGCCGAGCCTAAGAACAGCTTCACTCAGCGAGAGCGCTGAGGCTCCAATAGACTTGCACAGCCACGCTGAGCTGTAGCAACGCTCCGGATGACAGACCCTTCTGTGAAGGGGTCACGCAGTGACCGTAGACAACGCCAGAGCCTGGTCTGCGGGCTTCTTGCCGTGAACTGACGTACTGCCATGTACCTTCATCCAACGCAGACTCAAAACGACTGCTGCTAGGCAGACAGAGTGATTGTAAAACTCTAGGAAATAAAAGTCTGTTAATTGAGTGACGTCCCGTAAGCGCCCACCATCGTCCTTCTGCGAATAAGTTAAGGAATGACTAACTGATGCTTTACACATTTATTAAAATCTTTCATGAATATCTTTAACTATTACTTCGAGACTTTACTCAGAAATGCTTATTTTGAATTCATGTTTGCCTGCACGTATTACATTATTATTATTAGTATTAATATTATCTAGATATTGACCAACTAGAACGAAGTAACTACTTCAATTCCTCTTCTTTCTCTGTTGTTCTGTTTTTCCAGTACTCTTTCACTTCTCCCTATGTTGTCTTTTTCATCTGTCGTTGTCGGTCCGCAGCTCGTGGTCGTGCGGTAGCGTTCTCGCTTCCCGCGCCCGGGTTCCCGGGTTCGACTCCCGGCGGGGGCAGGGATTTTCTCTGCCTCGTGATGACTGGGTGTTGTGTGATGTCGTTAGGTTTAAGTAGTTCTAAGTTCTAGGGGACTGATGACCATAGATGTTAAGTCCCATAGTGCTCAGAGCCATTTGAACCATTCTTGTCGATGTCGTGTCATGAGCTGAGGCCTGCGACAACAACGCAGCAGAATGGCATCATGGTAACAGGGATATATTATAAGAATGGTGGCGGTGCAAAGTTTCACAAGAAATCCTAAGCTGGATACAATAACAACTTCTCAGTGCACTGTGTCGGCAGGATACGCCTACTACTGCTCCTGCTGGGTCAGTGGTTCACAACCATTCTTAGACCATTACACCTGAGTGCCATGACACATTAGCTAGTAACCCCACCCCCCATCCCCCTCCCCGCCATCTGTTTCCCCGCGTCCCTCACTCCATTTATCACCAACTTTAGCACCTAATTAAACTGCAGAATGACAGACTTTTCTTCGAACACTTTTATATGAGATGAATGATATTCAGTGTGTGTGTGTGTGTGTGTGTGTGTGTGTGTGTGTGCGTGTGTTATAATGAATACCAAAGGAATTCGTGGTGTATCATAAGTGCCACCCACAACTCCTTCTCAGAAATAGCTAACTATCAACAGTGAGGGTACATACTCGTAACAAAACATGCTTCCCCTGTATTATTCCTCTTCACTGTGGCATTTGTTTAACATGCACTCTGCAACCCCATTTAAAATCAAACAAGTTCAGATGTGTGCACTGTATTTACTCTTAGTAAATCACTTCACTGCTGCACAGGCAGAAATTGGACGACTTGAGGCTGTTAATGATTTGTGTCAAACCATAGTGATAACTCTGTGTACAGCACTACAGTAGTCCTTATGTAGTTACTGCTGTGTTGTGCTGACAATTAATTCGTTTATCTAGAATGAGATTTTCACTCTGCAGCGGAGTGTGCGCTGATATGAAGCTTCCTGGCAGATTAAGACTGTGTGCCCGACCGAGACTCGAACTCGGAACCTATGCCTTTCGCGGGCAAGTGCTCTACCATCTGAGCAACCGAAGCACGACTCACGCCCGGTACTCACAGCTTTACTTCTGCCAGTACCTCGTCTCCTACCTTCCAAACTTTACAGAAGCTCTCCTGCGAACCTTGCAGAACTAGCACTCCTGAAAGAAAGGATATGCGGAGACATGGCTTAGCCACAGCCTGGTGGATGTTTCCAGAATGAGATTTTCACTCTGCAGCGGAGTGTGCGCTGATATGAAACTTCCTGGCAGATTAAAACTGTGTGCCCGACCGAGACTCGTACTCGGGACCTTTGCCTTTCTTTCAGGAGTGCTAGTTCTGCAAGGTTCGCAGGAGAGCTTCTGTAAAGTTTGGAAGGTAGGAGACGAGGTACTGGCAGAAGTAAAGCTGTGAGTACCGGGCGTGAGTCGTGCTTCGGTAGGTCAGATGGTAGAGCACTTGCCCGCGAAAGGCAAAGGTCCCGAGTTCGAGTCTCGGTCGGGCACACAGTTTTAATCTGCCAGGAAGTTTTAATTCGTTTATCTGTTTTAAAGCGAATAATGAAGCACTTTCTGGACTACTGCAGCTACTGTCTACAACTTGGAGAAGCCATTTCCTTGAGATATTTAGCATTTGTTACATATATGTCTCACTTTTACCATCAGCAATGTATTAGACAAAGCTCAACATACGTGTGTGGTGGTTGGGCTATGTGGGGAACCTGTACCCTCCACTGATTAAGAAAGGTAATTACTGATAACTTATATAATCAATATTATAGTCTTACGAAACTGTCGTACAGTAATGGGTTTTTGGAAATAATGTAGTTTCGTGACTGAAACAGAGTGGAATCGTTTAGATTTTACCCCTCAGAAAATTTCATTTTACCCCTCAGTGGGACCCACTGTCTGTGATAGGTGAAGCTGAGACACATTTCAGCAGCTTACTGAACAAGAAAAGCAAGGCGAATGATGTCATTGCCACCTCACAGTAGCAGAGCACATGAGCCCATTCTTTATAAATACTACTTATGCTCTGGTAGAGTATTATTCAGTTTGCGGCTAGCCAGCCAGTAATGGAATCCTACGGCATGTCTGATGAGGAGCCGTGGCTGCTGTCACATGGCAGGCCTTCTGGAGGTTCAACTAGTAAGGCCTGGGAGCAGATCGCCATCCGCCTCTGTGAGGGTATGCCAACGTTGTCGCCCACTTCCGGTCCTGTTATAGTGCCCTGAGAGCAGGCAGGGGCGGCTGTGAGACAAGTTGGTGTGATTGGGTGGTGGACTGTAGGTGGGAGCCCAAGAGTCTCCAGAGAAAGGCAGCTTAAAATGCAACAAGTTATAAATTGAAGCATATAAGCTGTGTAGTATACCGCGTCAGCAGCAGACTGGTCATTGAATTCTGCTGCGCTAGCTGCTTGACACCCTGTGTTGCTGACATGGATGTCCACCTAACGCCTGGAGCTTCATACATTATATCAGCAGTGCAGTTGCTTCACCAGTGCCATGTGCACTTGAGAATGGCGTGTGTGTTATGGATCCATGTGGTCGACTGTGTCACAGGAGGGGATACCTACATCGATGAGTGACCCATTCTGTGATGGTGGTTTTGCGTGGTGTGCAAGTGGAGTGCCCACTGCGCCCTAGGCAGGAGTAAGTCATGCTGCTGGTGTCGTCCTGGGGTGGCCAGCTGCGCCATGGCATGAAGTCCACAGAGAACTTAGGGCATAGGGCTGTTGCCTTGCCCCATGCTGCAGTATCGCTAAGTTTGCTGCTTCAGCAAGCTAATCAGGCTTGCAAATTGCGCCAGCCTTGTTAAATTACTACAATGACAACGTCCCGTGCATGCCTGCTGTCAGTGCTGCTGCAATACATTACTGAGGCTCACACTAATATGCATGTATGTGGTTGGTATGCTACATTACCCTCCTCTATGAACAAATCCTGGTCACTCTGGTCGATCTTAAAAGCAGTTTCATATTATGCTTCACATTTGTACAAAATACAGAGAAATTTTAACCAAAAAAAAAAAAACTGGCGGCTTGCTCACGCGGTAGGAATGCCAACCACTGGCATTAGTACCGTGCGGGTGCCAAGTGGCGGACAGTTTCCACCAACATGCAATGATTGTAGCTCTTGCACTGACTGGCTCGATCTCATGTTATCTGTTACCAAATGTAATAATTTCATACATGTGAAGATTGGATTTTAAAATACCAAAACCAGTCGTGGTTTGAATAAATATTAGTAAAACTCAAGCGGATCCCTCTAAACTAATTATCATGCCTCTCAGTTGCATATGTCCTATGTACTAAATCTCATGAAGTAAAAATAATTAAGAAAGAAGTGGAGTAATTAATTACCGGTTAAGTGAGGAAGAGAACATGAGATAGTTAGTTGTAAAGTGTTTGTGATTTGCGTGTGAAAAATTATTATATTAGGGTACAGTATAATATAGTATACAAGAGTATAGCATAAATATACAACAGTATAGTATAACACTAATTTAGAGGGAATGTTTTCTTGTACGAACTTGAGTATCCAGTGCTGAGTTTAAGATAATAAAGTATTAGATTTAAAAGCATATTTGAGAAAGCATTTGGTTTGAACAAGACGGAATGAGAGAGGAACCAGGAACATTGTATGTAATTGTTCAAAATGGTTCTGAGCACTATGGGACTTAACATCTATGGTCATCAGTCCCCTAGAACTTAGATATGTAATTGTGTTCTATGCATATGTGTCAAGACTGCTTCAAAGAGACGTCAGGGAAATCTGTGGTGGATTTCGTAAAGGCTTGGATTGCAGTGAAGCCGAATATTATACCCTTTACAGCCAGAAAGACTTAAAAGACCTTCCCTGGTGATTCAAGAGGCAGGGAAGAAACAGTAAATAGCCAGGCAGAACACGGAAACTATTAAGACACACTGAATGAGCTGATTGCCCAAGCCAGAAACAGCAGAATGACATCATGGCGACAGATATACTGTATATTGTTATAATGGTAACTGAGCAAAGTGTTGTAAAAAAGCTTAAGCTGGAGGCAATAATAACTATTCATCACACTGACTGTGCAGAATATACCGACTTTAACTCCTGAAAGGTTGATATAGGAGACCTTTCAGGTCATGGCTGAACAAGAGAAGCAAGGCAGATGATTTCAATGCTGTCTCACAGCAGCAAAGCATACAGGTCCATCCTGTATAAAAACTACTTCAGTTCTGGTGGAGTTTTATTCAGTTTGCGACCATTCAGCCAGGAGGAGAGGCCCATATTAGTCGACACTCTGCTCTTCTATTCACCTTTGTCTTTCAATGGAGCAGCAAGTCCTGTTCGGAGACACTTGAACACTTAATTGCAGCACTGACTACCAAATCAACGCTGATGGGGAGCTGCAGCTGTCATCATTGGCAGGCCTTCTGGAGGTTTAACACCACATCATAATTTTAATCAAAATGGCAATTTTTCTAATCGATTAACTAACTAACTGGGAATAAACTGTCATCCACCTTTGAGGGGGCGTGCAACTGCTGCTGCCCATCTCCATTCCAGTGGTAGACTATTGGGAGACCACAGCACTTCTCTGCATACCGTCACATAATCCAAGCAGAGTTGGTAATTGCCTCCCCTGTGTGCGGTCTACGACAGGGTCATTAGAGCAGTGGTTAAAATAATATTAACAACCATGGTGTGAGACCGAAGTTATCATTTATAACAATCTCAGTCCTGCTGCCTATAGAGGTACATAAATACTGAACTGTGGTTTACTGGATTTCATACCACCCTTCTCAGATAACTTCTGTAATTTCTTGAAGAGAAAAAGGGTTGTTAGCTGTTTGTCCATTAATCAACTGGGGAAGCGAGGGAAACGTGTTACTACTTCTTGCTTACCATTTCAGTCTTCAACATTTTAAGGCGTCTGAGTCGGGAAACATCGACCTGGCGTATGCAGTCCCTTGTTAGGACCAAGGCCTGCTACGATAAATGAACATGTTTATCTACATTGGATTCACAAGAATCGCCAGTTACATTTTAAATCTTCGTGACAATATGATTCTTCGAAAACGAGCCTCCTTTTCGACCCGACTGAAGTTGGACAACGTCGTCTGAATTAGGGTTCTATATATTTCAGCATGTCTTGTGCCACAGCAAAACGTAAAAGCAGATTAGTCCGATCACATTACAAATTTCTAATAGTCGGTTGTCCAGATGTTTGGGCTGCATGTCCTACCCAGTGCTCTACTTTGGATGTTTTATCTTTGCAGATCCCGTGACGCGATATGTGTCGTCTAAGCACATATTTTACTTAGTAATAACTTTCGCGGTAATGGTGTTCCTACCAGAGATAACAATTCCCCTTAATGTCTTCCTGTCTTTACTACCCAGCTTATTTTTGTTGGCTACTGCGCTTAAGACACGAACTTTTCCCATGAACGCTGTATGCCGTTATGAGGCTATAAACGATGGCTCTGCATATCTCCAGAAATTGTTCTTCGAAGTGCGTGTAACAACTAAACGGAAGTACCTTTGTTGGGAGTATATGTGCTCAGACATGACAGCAGATCATCACAACAATACAAAGAACACGGACGTACTTGTAGTAGAGCATGTTTTCAGAGATAATGTAGTACTAATAGAAAAGCAAAAGACTTCAGTGCAAAACTAGACTAGGAAAAACGGTACTAATGCCAGGATGCTCATATTAGTTTGTTCTATCATCGTATATTTTTCGTGATAGGCGCGTCACTTCGGAATCATAATGGTTTCCTTTTCTCAATGAATCACCTTTCACGATATAAGATGAATGGGTGTCCAAGACAAAAGGTGACGTTAATACAATGAAGCCACGTGAAGCAGTTAATAAAAATACTGAACGATTACTTCAGCCAACTGTTCCTTTGAGTATGTGATTCGTCGGGACGAAAAGAATGCCACAATGAAAGTCATCTGCAACAAAAAACTGTAGATCAAATAACTAAGCTTTCGAGGGAGGGTTTATACAGAAAGGTGGAAGTTGTCTGACAGTTCATCTTGATACACTCTTTATCTAACACTGAAATGGAAACTACGTGTCCCAAATAACAATCCTGTTTTTTGTTGATAGGATTGTCTGAAAACTGAAATACAATAACTTCTGTCACTAGCAAAATGATGCACTGCTCTTACCATTTTAGATTTCCACTGTAACACCATGATTTGAGACAGTACTCTGCAGGTAGTAACTTCGGTGCTTTGAGAAATAATGGTGGAATATCCCTTTCATCTATAAAATCCAACCAATACTGTTAGTATGTTGTTACTCACATGTTTGACTTTCTTTGGTCGTGGTGGTTAAGAAGTCTTGGATTCCAAGACGTTAACGTACTGTTTCTCAAATACGTAACAGGTGTTGAGATTGTTGACTGGTCCGCCCACAGGAAAAAAAGTCTCATTACATTTGTCCCTCGTCCTTAATTACCTAAGCCCTTCTTCAGATGTGGACTACGATTGTAATACAAATTGTACATGGTGCTCCAATAGTATAAAATAAATAAAAGTTGTAACAAGTACATGTGAACATAATATATGTTTATCAAAATATTTTGACATCAACCCAAATAGAAAATTTTCTTCGTACAACAAAACACAATGTAGAAATTGCTGTCTATACACCACAAGTAAAGTTAACACGCTTGGCATTGTTATCTGGGAGGCACAGCGGTATAGTGGGAAAAATGAACACTTAAATCTTTATGTACAAGCTCTTGTTTCTCTTGTTTGATTGTTTTTCGCTATGTAGGTTGTTGACAGTAAAATACACTTCCGGGGAAAATATTAGTACGCCATTTTAGAGGTTTCAATTCACACAAGATATATTGTTGCAACAGCGCATATGGAGCACACGAAATGATTACATTTACAGATAAATAGCATCAGCGGCTCTGAAACAGCCATATTAATACGTGGTCTAGCCTCCACTGGTGGCAATGTAGGCGATAACTCTGATTCCAGTCGATCGTGCAGATGGCAAATACTGTCCTGGGATACGTTCTACCACTCCTGCTGTAACTGTTCACGTAGCTCTGTAAGGGCAGTTGCTTGACAAGGTGCACGAGTCACTTCTTGTCCCTTGGGTGGGGACAGTGTGTCTTGGACGACTGCACTCTACGTCATACATGCGAACGATCATCACTTGTATGCAGCCAGAACCTGCTTTCGTCATTGAAGACGACGGAGCGGCATTCCGTCTTCCAAGTGATCCTCTGACGGCACTAGACGAGCTGTGCATGTCGATGCTGCAGCGTGAGTGTAAGAGGGGCTAGAGGTGTGTTTTCCCGTAGTCCCACTGTTAATAACCGATTCGCTACAGTTCGTGATGACACGTCTAGGTTCATAAGCCCTCTTATGTGTGGTGTAGAGGCTGCACGATCTGCCACTGCTGCCCTTACAATACGACGATTCCGGGGGGGGGGGGGGGGGGGGGGGCGTCTATGCTGCTTGGACATTCAGAACCTCGTCTGTGGATGTGAGAATGTTCACATAACCACTGATAGCAGCATCATTGCCAACTGATGCAGCACGCCTAACTGCGTAGCAATTCACCAAAAGGACCATCCCGCCAGTCGGAAGAAAACAATTCAACCCCTTTCAAAGTCGCTCAGTTGGCTGTAGGAAGCAAGTGTGCATCTCCGTGGCATGGTTACCTGCTTGCTTCACAAGTCTGCGCCACACAGAGTCTACTGGCTCTGAGTATTCCCTGTTAAAGAGTAGACACAATGGCATTCTAGTAGCTATGCCACTACACTATCTGTTGGCGGACGACGTTGAAACCATTATCAGTGCATCCTGTCATCGGCATATGCCGTCATCAGATCATAATCGACATCTTTCCAGGTGTACTAATGATAGTAACGAATATATCTATTGAGAGGCTAATGTCAGAATACCAAGACTAACGAACAGGGGTCGACAAGATGTTCACAGACTTACACCATTTATTGAAAGTTATCTAAATGCAAGTAACAGGTTGCAATCTTAGAGTTCAATCTGTTACAGTGAAAAAAAGGCATCCTCTTTTTGGCGCTCATAGGGCAAAAATGTAGATCTATATGAACATATGACCTATTTTTCAGCATATATTTAATACTAAAGGAGGAGCCGCAGAAATTAACAGCCTGGGCTCGCATCTGGGAGGCCCTTCAGCTGAAATCTGAATCCAGCCTTCTAGAATTAAGTTTTTTGTCGTCTCGCTAAATCATTGATCGTCAGTGGTGGAATGTTTCTTTTGAAAAGGTACATGATCTGTATCTTTTCCCGCTTTTCCAACCAGAGTCTGTGCTATATTTCTGCTGATCTCGTTATCATGAGGCATTTAATCATGATCTTCCTTCCTCACTTCAATTTCTGACAATATGCGGTCATAGCACATAAACAGAGTTGCAGTGAAATACACCATGGACATTGAAAACGGCTCGTTTTCTCTCACAAAATTCTCAAAATGAGGCCATCTCCTTAGAATTTTTTGTTAAGTATTTACTTACCAGCGTTTCAAAAAATGGCTCTGAGCACTACGGGACTCAACATCTTAGGTCATAAGTCCCCTAGAACTTAGAACTACTTAAAACTAACTAACCTAAGGACATCACACACACCCATGCCCGAGGCAGGATTCGAACCTGCGACCGTAGCAGTCCCGCGGTTCCGGACAGCAGCGCCAGAACCGCTAGACCACCGCGGCCGGCCACCAGCGTTTCCCCCATGGCTGTGCTCACATATGCTTACATATGCTTTCTTCACATATATTGCAAACATGTCCTCCTTCCCCTCTCTGTGTAGACATGTTCCTCCCCCGATCTCTCTGTCAAACTTCATCTTCCCACCTCTATCTGTCCATTATCTCCTTCTCATTCCCTCTGTCTCTTCATCTTCTTCCCCCCTCTTTTTTGTCCACATCCTCTTCCCCCTCCCTCCAACCATATATCCCTTCCATATATCTCTTCCTCCTCAGTCTGTCCATCCGCTCCTGTCCTCTTTCTCCATTCCTTTTTGCCCCACCTCTCTGTTCCCCATCACCTCTGTCCAACTCAATCTTCCCCCAACTATGACCATCAGCATATGTAGCCCCTGCAAAATAGGTTGATAAAGCTCTCTTTCTCTCCACATCCTCCTCCCTCTCTTCTACCTTATTATCCCCCTTCTCTCATATGCATCGTCTCCTATCCACCTCTCTGTGCTCACCCATGCCCATTAGCATGTGTAGCCCCTGAAAGGCATGCCAATGGTATCCCTAAAAGTGTCTCCTGCTCTCTCTCTCTCTGGCCATCTCCATTCCCTCTCTCTGTACATCTCTTCTTCCCCCTCTCTCATTCTGTCCCCGCCTGACCCCTCTCTCTCTCCGTCTCATCCACCCACTTCTCTGTCCATCCCACCCTCTTTCGCACTCTCTCTCTGTCCACCTCCTTCTCCCCTTTGCTCTCTCTCCACTTCTTTTCTCCCCTCTCTCTCTGTCCATCTCCTCCTCTCCCATTTCTC